>NW_028281260.1:1227500-1294292 GCF_059751285.1 Brachycentrus maculatus | reverse complement strand
ATGATTTGATTTTAAATTTATTATTCGTATTATTATTTATCCGCCTCTGTAGCGTAATGGTCAGCACGCTAGGCTACATGGTGGAGGTCCCGGGTTCGATTCCTAAGAGGGTCAAAATAAATATTTGTGATTTTTCAGTCGAATATTTATTTAATATGACCCTGGACTGGTACCTGAAGCGGAGGGCTGATCACCTTTCCTTCGTGTATTTAACGATAACACTGCTTCTATATGATGCAGTGCTCTATGCACCATTGGGTGCGGATAAGGGTTAGAAGATTATTATTTATTGGTTATAAATAAAACTAATCTTGCTTAATGTTTTCCATGAAACATTGTCGTAAAATTGTGCGCCCCCAAATTTTGAAGGCGTCAAAGTCAATAAAGCTGATTTTTTCAATGCAATATTTATTAAATATTACATTGAAAATGCCTTATGAGATGAATGATCAAGTTAACAATGATAATAATAAATATTTAAAAAATAACATTTATACAATTTTATTTTTGGTACAAAAAAATGAAAATGAATTCAGAATTACATATGTATTATGACCGATACAATACATTTTTTTATATTTTTTTAATGCATATTGTATTGTTCTTCTTTGTGGGATATCTGTGGGGTCCCTCTGTGTGATGATTGGTTTGCTTCATTCATGGTCAGTCTCACCCCATCTCTATCCTCCGCTCGTCTCGCCAACTCGGCGTACCCGCTATAGCTCATGTCGGAGATAATTTGATGCATGTAGTTTAAGCGGGGTCGTATTCTGAATTTTGAGCCTTCACACATGCCCGCCATAATCGTAAGAAGCAGGTTTGGTTGTCTTATATTATGACCTATCCGTTTGGCTCGCTGTTGTGTTACTTTATTTAGTAAGCATCTAGACTGCTTAAAGCCTCGTTGTTCCCTACATGTTTCTACCAATGAATCCCCAACATGCGCTTGTAGCACCACATTTCAATCGCCTACATTATTGTAATACACCACGCTTTATATACTTGCAAAGAATGCTAAAAAACTCGTTTAAAAAAATAAAGTTTACTTCAAAAAATTAAAATTAAGCGACAGAATAAAGATGGATAACGAATTAAAAAATAATTTAAAACATGATATACTAGAAATTTTTAATAACTATCAGAAACATTATTTTTATTTCAAAACCATTATGTCAATGTAGGATTTTATTTTGATGACTAGACTAGCCGAAAATGACAATTGACCATGTCAGGTGAACGGATATGTTCCAGATCGTTTTATCCTCAAAAAAACACCCCTTCAATATTTTTTACCTCCCATATTACACGCACCCTAACTTAAACTCAATGTGTTGTAAAAGGGATGTTAGAATATTAAATGAGAACAGGTTTGAAGGAAGCCTTGTTTTAACAGCGTGTAGCTGATACTTTCAGTCGTAAACTTTTCATTTCACATCATAGTTTCATAGATTTTCATATCCATTTTCATTACATGGTGCGATGTGTGAGTTTATTGCTTTTATTATTATGAAACAAATTTAAACGAAATTAAAAATATATATAAACTATGAACATTCTTGTTTACACGAATTGAAACGTTTTTTGATAGAAATATATTTGAAATATTTAATTATATTTTGCATATCAAACTTAAAAACATTATAGTCGGGACAATATTCCTTTTAAACTTAAAACGAAAAATCGCCAAACGAATTCAAACAAAAATTAAATTAAAAATATTCGAACCTGAATAATAAGTGGTATTTATAAGCAAAAATAAATAACTAAAAATAAAATTTGTATTAAACTACAGTAAAAAATCTTATTTAGTAAAAATGTAATATCTGTTGTATAGGATAATATATATTGTATTCAAGATTTATTTTGTTTTTATTTTGACGTAACATTTCGACCAAATATGAAAGCAATATTTTTTGGTAAATTAATGTTTTCTATGTTTCATTTTCGAAATTTATTATAAAATAAACAACCTGTATTTAATACATTTGAAATTAAAATATACATTAAAGTCGTATATATTTGAAATGGAACATTTATTAGGTAATTGCGAGTATCTTGTTTGATAATAAACTGTGTAAGCTTTATCGGAAGCATGTGACAAAAACGCTATACGCTTTGATTACTCGATCATGAAAAGTAATTTATTCATCGAATGTTCAAAATTATTGATAGATGGCACTGCCGCAGGGATTGGTTGATACATTCAAAATTCATGTAATCAGTACATACTATTAGCAATAATGGTCATTAGGTGAAATTTCACATACGAGGAATCGGAATATATGTGATTTATTTTAATATCTCAATTGAGATGAAAAAGACCATGAAAGTTTAGGTTTTTACAGGGCTCACGACCTATCATAGGCAGGTTGAAGTGATCAATATATACGTGGAACAGGCACCACTCTACTCATGACTGATTTTTTAATCAAAATTTTTATTTTATTTATTAGTTGCAATTGAAAATTCTTCTTGCCTATTATGTACGAGGATCCAAAGCATATGTAGTTTATATACCTAACAAAGTTAGTAATAGTGTATGGAAAATAATAAATAAATAAGGTTAATCCCCAAAAATAAAACAAAACATATAACACAATACAATAGATACAATGGATTAAATACATTATGTCAATCAAGATTTGTCACAAAGTTTATTTTTTTATCTTATTTGTCTTGTAATATTGATCCCATGGTTAATTCTAGCATGTGAAAGAACGTGTCAATTGAAACATAAATATATCTTCCGAAATTTGAGTAATGTGGTTGTCAATCGTGGGTAGTGAATGTTACACATGTATAAAGTGATCACCTAAATCAGCCTATAAGTCGTAAGCCCTTTAAATACCCTTAGACTTCCATAGTTTTCTTCATCTTTGTTGAGCCATCAATGTAAAAAACCCTAAATTGAAATATGTGTTTAAACCAAATATCACAGCAATATAATGTGAAGTACTCTCTTATTTCCTAACAACTTTTAATAAATTTTCGAACGATTTCAATAATTTTATAATATTGTATGATGATAATGTGTGTTAAAAGATTTTAATATGATGATAATGAACGTTTTAAACAATGAAAAAGGACAATTATTAATGCTTATGGATAAGAATGGTAGTATGTATTAATCTCCTATTTTTTGACAGTAAATTTATTCTGATTTCTAGTGATGTTAGCGTATTACTAACTAACTAACTAACCATCACGCCACTTCTCCGCAGGAGTAGGCAGAGAAAAATCGAACGTCACACCACTCTGTCTTTGCAAACATTCTTCGCCTCTTCTACATTCATACATCTCCTCATACATACCCGACGATTATTACGACTCCTGACCCGGCCGATTTCAAGTATTTGACATACCTGATTGTGCCAGGTTTTCCGTATTAATAGCGTATTACCAAATGCTTAATTTGTTAAAATGATTATTTGATATGTTGTTGGTATTGTAAATAAATCAGACAAAGCAAACATAAACTTTAGTTTTAATCAGCTGAAATCGTAAAACGAAGGAGACTTATTTAAAAAAAGTTTGTTTAATCGCACGTCGTATTTTCTCTTTTATTTCATTTAAGACGATTTTTAACGAGTTTAAATGTCGTGCGGGTTATTTCTTCGTCCGTTTTACGAGTACGGGCAGAGCATTTGCGCCAGCAAGCGCGATCGTATTTATTTAATATTAATAGCAAATAATAAATCAGCTTGCATTGTGCACAGAGCGCGCGCCACACCACCGAAAGCGCAAAAGGCGACACGAACGAACGGCGTCGGCGTCGGCGTCGGTGGGCGCGGGCGACGCTTTTCCATTACCGGAGGTATTATTATAACTTATTGGGGAACTCGTGTGTAAAGCACCTAGAATTAAATTCCATCTATTAAATTCGCGTGATTACTAATGTACAATATTTAGAAAGGTACCTACTTACATATCAACTTGACGGGTTGTGGTTCTGTGTTTAGTGTCGCGGACTCTTCAGTCAGAGATTCTGGCTTCGAACCCACTCTACCACAATTTGATACCTATTTTTATATTTGTTCACCTTAGGTTCACAGAAAAGGTAATTGAAATTGAAGTATTTTTGAAAACAATATGAGCACAAATATTTATTTTTACAAAAAATGTGCTTATTTATGAATATCACCAACGTTAAGTATCAAAAATAAAGTTCGTTTTTAAACATCGTTTTTAATTTATGGCATTTTCCACATAAACTGTCTTCACCTTAGCCACATTCATGCATCTCTTCATACATAACTGCCGATTATTCCGACTCAAAATTCAAGTATTTGAAAAATTTGATCTAGTTAAGTTTTTCTTAGTCTTCCTCTGGTTCTATTATCAGCCATATTCACGTTATAAATTTGTTGTACTAAATAAACAAATTCAAAGAGATATATATACATCCTATTTAAATAAAACAACAAAATAATAAAATTTAATTAATGTACCAACAAACAAAAACAATAAATAATAATTGTAAGTACCTCTCCAAGCACAAGAGCTTATTCTCTTTATTGGAGAGAACTGTTTTATAATTTTAAGATTATAAAATTAAAAATTTCTAGAGATATTAAATAATTTTTTTCTATTAAATAACTTTTGTATATTAAGTAACTTAAATAAAAAAAAATCAAGATTTTTTTATTCTTTAATATTCTCCCATCGTATGTGCATCACAAGGGAACTTGTTCCAACTTTTTCATGTTTAATGTTTACATCGATTCGATTCTTACTAAGAACAAAGTTCGAGAAACGTTAAAAAAATACAGTAAAATAATAAGATAATACATAATTTACTGAATTTTTAGAAAAAGATAGGAATCATCCTGAAAATAAATTTAAAGAATGATTACAAAGTCCTAAACTTTCTTCATTGTCTTGGTAATTTATTTAGCAACTTTACTAAAAGAGAGTCGAATTTCGTTAATTGAATTATAAGTTCGGTTTATTATCATATTTTTTCAAACTTTATGATTCATGGGTTCTTTAGAGAAACCTGGATGTGAAAATTTTTTCAATATGGGTTAAAATATCAAATATTAAAAGTACTAAAAATAATACTTTGTGGTATGGTAATATAACACTCTCTTTATGTTACTATTAAAATTTACAAATTTTTGTACAAATGTCAGACGGTAATTAAATAATTTCATTTAAATGACCTGACGATGGAATGATACTCCAAAACCGGTAGTCAGGAAAAAGTGTTTATTTAAGTGGTATTACACAAACGATGAATGAAAGGAGAGTGTTTTAAAATATTTAATTTATTGAACTATTTGCTGAATATGTGTTCAAGCAAATATTGAAACCGAGTATTTATCGCAATTTCCCCCAAGTAGGATATTAAAATGTTCCAATTTAACCAAAATAGGTGGCTCCCTTTCACCCCAACCCTTTTGCTACGCATTAATCAGTCGAGGAATGAATCCGCTCCCTAATCACCGTAATGAATTCGCGCTCTGATTGGAGCAATTTTAAAACATATTAATTCAAAATCGATTGCAGGCATCAAGCACTGGCGCTAATTTCTGCGTGGGCGTTGTCAATTGATCATAGCATTGAATTATTTATGATCCACATCGTACAGTACACATTACATGATGTAAATAAGATAATTATTTTGTTTTAACCTTCCGGTGCCAAAATAAAAACGCGCGTTCCGGTGTTGGGTAGTCAGTACACAATAAAAATTAGCGATTTTTAATCGGAAAATACGAACAATTTGTCCGCCTCCGTAGTGTAATGGTCAGCACGCGCGGCTACCGTTCTGGAGGTCCCGGGTTCGATTCCTAAGGGGGGTAAATAAATATAAGTGATTTTATCACTGTAATATTTATTCAATATTACCATGGACTGGTACCTGAAGCGGAGGGCTGATCACCTTTCCTTCATGTGTAAACGATCAATATAACACTGCGTTTATATGACACAGTGCCCTATGCACCATTGGGGTGCGGATAAGGGTTTTATTATTATTAATTTACTGAATACTAACAATCATAGCTAATTAATTAATTATAAATTTGGTAAAAAACTATAATCATTTGCTAAAAACATTAAAAAACCATCTGGCAACGCTCACGGAACAAGCATAGGTCTACTCTAGTTGAAAGCCCAAGAGCTACTGCCGCTAGCCGCTAGCCGGAGGAAAAAAAACACGACTGAGAATATTTACAGCTTTGAGCTGCTCGCGCTTGCACAGTGCAAGTATCCAAGAGTGAGATGCAAATACAGTATCCCACACACTCTTCACGCACTGATAACAGAACGAGGATGGTCGCAAAAGACTTGGCACTATCAGATCAATCAGAACCTAAAATATATAACTCGATATGAAAAACATATCAAATACATCCAAACACATGCATTGTGTGCATATTATAAAATTTAATGGTATTTATTTTAGTAAATACTAAGATTAAAATTTTACGTATAAATTACGTGACAGCTGATTTAAAATAATTTATATTTATGTTTAAATTATTTTCTTTACGGTATTTTATATGAAATGCTATAATTTTGAAGGGCTTTTAAGAATATAAGTAATTAATTAATGGTGAAAGGACCTTATTCACGCTTGAATATTATCTTACCGTTTTATTCGGGAAGGATTCCTTCTTTTTGAGATGAGATCTCCGCTGGGAACTTTTATCTAAGGGGTGTCGCTAAGAGGCAAATCAATAAACAATGATTTCTAATGATGACAAACACTTGGAACTGCAGGGTGACAAGAATCACTTTGATCACCTGCGAGGGTTGGGGGTGGAGAAGGCAGGGAGAGTATCTCAAGGGTAGGGAAAGGAATGTTACAAAACAGGGAAAATATTTTGCAGCTAATAAGGTTCTATGCAAAAAGGTATTTCTTAAGACTTTAATTCAATTTGACGTAATTTCAGATATCAAATATTTTTTAATGATAAAAAATAATTCATAAAATCATCTAAAGTTTGTATTGATGCTTTGAATTTTGAGAGAAGATATTAAGAAATAAAATATACATATTCTTTTGAATCTCATCTATGTTCAATGGTATATCGGGCCCTGAATTGCATTGACGTAGTATTATCTTGGTCAATAATTACATGAAGGCAAAATGTTTTACTATATATATATATATATATATATATATATATATATATATATATATATATATATATATATATATATATATATAAATATATATATATTTATATATATATATGTATATATATATATATATATATATATATATATATATATATATATATATATATATATATATATATTTATAAATATATATACACTTATATGTGTTTGTATGTGTATCTGTGTGTGTGTGAAATCTTTGGCAATAGAAAAGTAAGACGATTGTCAAATATGGGTTAAGTGGTGAATATTTCACAGTTTATTTAGTAATAACAGTAAAATTTATCTTAAACCAGTCAACGACAGGTCGTCACTACAGTAAATGACCCAATTTTTATTCTATAATATTATATTCCAGACCATAATACCATCTCAATTAATTCTTCGTCTCTTATAATGTTCAAAAAGGGGGGTAGTAGGTACCTAGTTCAGTGATGAGGCCGGCCAAGGGCCCTGACGAGAAATAAGTCGAACAAATTAAATTGTTAAAATACATTCCAAGTATTTCGGTCTGTCTGGTTTGGAATAGCTTCCATAATGCAGACCGCATTTACCACTAAAAACTTTGTATTCTCACTGTATGCTTTGAAGGTAAGCCCAAACGCATCGTGCATATTTCACGTAACTAGGACGTTTAATATGAAACCATTTGCAAATGCATTTATCTTCATAACCGGCGGTAGAATTCCTCCTGCTTCGGGGAACCCCCGCGGTTAGGGGTAGGCTGTGCATTATTAAATTTAATATCATAAGAGGCCAGCCCAAGCATGGTACAACAACCACCAACTATGAACTTGTTTATTGTGAGTGTAGCTTTGTTTTAAAGCATCGCCGACACTGTAGACCTGTGACCTGCTGCACCTTTCTGCTCTCCCGTGGCTTGCCGTCTGAACATACTATATTGTAGAAATTTACTACTTTACTGTTTTATTAATATTTTCCTTGAAATACAACACAACATTGAATAAAAATATACATTATTACAGTTTTTTCTAACTTAAGTATATCGAATCGTATAAAGTAAGGTTGGATCACATAAAAGTTCACAATATTTTTAAGACATATAACGAATGACTTGTTAAAGATATATTTATAATTTCTTGAATGTTTTTCGCAGATACTTTGTGGCACATTTTATGAACATTATAAAATTAAACAACTTTGTTTTAACCACTTTTTTAAAAATTATAAATACACTTTAACCTACCGGTTTCAACAAGAACTTTGTCATAATCAGGGTTTGTTAAATTCTAAAACATTAAAAATATTAAAATACTCGCAATTAATTACATTCCATTACCAAAAACTTAATCCTTAACGTTATTGCGCATTGCGTAGTAACTCTAAATAACAACTAATGGAATCACCCAAAAAAATAGTATGAAGTATAATATATTTATAAATATAAAATCAAAGTATACACAAAACATAAGTTATGTCAGTATACAAAAGCATGTAAAATATAACACCTTTTACTAGCGGTTTTAAGACTTATTAGTCACCACTACTATTCACTATTGACACACTTACTTTACTCACTTTTTAAAAATATTTTCATATTTTTTAATAAGCCTCCACTCCAAAGAACAATTTGATTATAACTACGTTTTTACGTAATGTATTGAAGAGAAAAATGTAAATTATTTCAAAATCGTTAATCAATTAAATATATTTGGTAAACCCGCAAACAAAAATGACTGGAAAAGCTAGAATGAGAGTTGTTTTCTTCAAGCAGGTGTGATACAAGCGCAATGAAACTGCAGGTAAACCTGAAAACATCCCCATTAAAAGGCTGAAAGCTTTTACTGCAATTGGCCAAACGGTTCGGTGTTTTGTCCTCCGCAAGATGGATACTGTGCGAGTTATCCAACGTCTTATTTGGAGAACAGATTTACTGGGTATGGCTCCGAGCCAACTTAGTTTCGGATCCGCGCTGGATGTTGTTCGCACCCCTGCACCCCTGGGATTAGCGGCCTGGATTACTAACTGTTTGCGGATTTCTAGTCAACTAAGTCGATAAGATAGTAAATATGTAATTGCAATTAAGATAAAATGCCTCGGTGGTGATTTTGTGGCTCGAGTGTCGGGGTGTGGATCATAATATCCAGATCAAACCACTTTTGGTACCCAATAATACGATAGGTACTATCGTGATTTAAAAAGTGAAGTTAAAATATAACAAAAAATTGCTACAATTCTAATTATTGTTTTGCGGTAATAAATGAGACATGACAGATTATATTCTTATTATGAATAATAAAGAAGGTTTCATACCGAAGGTTTACTTGCGATTATGTCCGGTGTGATGTCATTAAGATATTTTGAGTGTGTCCAAAATTGTTTTGGAGTTGTTTTTATAATTTTTTATGATAAATATTGATATCTTGATAAAATTGAAGGGTTGTCTGGGTATTTACAAGGCTTTATTTATTGTTTTATTTATAGGGATCAACCTTATATATTTATTATCAACAATACACATTCGCTATCATTTTTAAGGCATAAAGTATAAGCTAAATATGCTATCAATCGTCTTACATAATGGGCAAGGAGAATTTTTTTAGGCAACTAATAAATATTTTTAAAAGGCTTCTGGCCAGTCATAGGTTGGTTTAAGTGATCACTATTATAGTAACATCCACCATTATACCCATGATTGATATTTACATTACTCGTATTCCATGGAATCAAAAATATAACTTCGAATATATAATATTTTGCAGTAATTTAGTTGTTATTCAATGAATGTAACACGTATATAAAATAAACACTTTAACCAGCTTATTGACAGCTTATACTGAGTATGTAACGCAAAAAAAGTAAAATCTGTTTTTTACTCATTTCGATGGTATAAGTGTGAATTTTATAAAAACACGTACACTTGTAGAATGTAATACATATATCACTCCTTTCAACGATGTCATATATCAAAAAACTTCGTTTTTCAGGAGATCATTTTCAACGTTTAAAATCATAATAAAATGTAATAGAAATAATTATCAAGCCACTTATTGAACTATTTACTGTGTAACAAATCTTTTCAGGTAAAACCTGATTGTTCTTTTTCCATTCGAAAAATATTTTAAAAAAATTATTAAATAATACATTGTCTTCAAAATGCAAAAACAACACTTTTTGCTCTGTAGCGGGTAAATATTAAGTAAAAATATGCCGCTTTTGCTGGGATATAGTTTATTTTATAGGCATTCTGAAAATTGTCAATTTTTTATTTTTGACGTTGTTGAAAGGAGTGAGCGATATGTCAACGTTTTCATGTTTTGCGCTTTGCGAATTCAGCAATAGAAAAAAATGAGATGTCAATGAATAAGATTTTTTGTAATGAATATAAAAGTTTAAATAATATTTTTGTCTGTTAAGTATGTGTTTCTTCGTAGTTCAGTATTTAGGATGTTTGACTACTGTGATGGAGGTCCCACAATCGATGTTCAGGGGTTTTGGAATAATTATAAGTAATTTTTTACTCTAACATTTTTTACATACTACCCTAGAGTAATACTTTTATCACATTTCCTTAATTTATTTAAACAATCAAGATTACACTGCTTATAAACGATGCATTGTTTTATACGACATTGGGTAACTGTTAGAAGAAGTGCGTTAAACCATATTCGTTTTTTTGTCAATAAACCTTACTAAGAAGTAGATTATCAAAACGAATCTATCCACTATTTATTTTTCGAAAATACATTTTATTTTCAGTTTAAGAAACTGATTTTATTTTGTTTTTTATATGAATTTAAAAATACGCCAAAAATATGTTAATATTTATAGGTATAGTAGAATTATACGTTATAATTCGAGCTTGTCAAAATATCTGAGGGTTGTTTTAAAAATGTTTTTCTTTTGTTTCAGGTAAGCGTGATCAGTTTTAATGACGTGATGTTTTTGAAAATTGAAAGCGGTAAGTATTTTACTTTGAATTCGGACATTAATATTTTACAAGGAGGAACTTTTTAAAATACTTTCAACCAATTAGCTTAATTACTTTTCCTCAGTTTAAAAAAGTTGTCGTGACCTTTTCGAAACAATTAAGAGCTGTCAACGTTTGATAAGAAGCGAATAATTAGTGAATTTGATAATCTCATTGGAATATGTTGAAAAAATCGCGATAATGAACAAATTCGTGTAATTAATGATCTTCAATGTATGTGGTTATTTTTAATGTACATTTTCGCTAATGAAAACGGTTTTTTTAATACGTTGATTTCTTTCTTCTATTTATTCGTTTAAAAATGCCATAACACCAGTCACAAAATTGATTTTTATGTATTTTGAAGTATAAAATACAACTTAGTAGACTCAAGAATCTCGTTGATTTAGCGTTAAATTTTTTGAAAAGCGTACCCATTGATTCATATATAAAAATAAAACATTTGTATCAGAAAAAAATTGGGTAATTAATGTTAAAAAATGTTTTAAGAACTAGAAATGTTCTCATCGACAAGTGAAAATACAAATCATCGTTTGTATTTTAACCTATTCACGAAAAAATCTGCAGTTCTCAAAACTAGTCGTGTTCAAAATAATAAGCTCAAATGTAGTCTTGCAATATAATTTAATTTAATTTTTATATTTAAAATAACGTATGTCATTTTCTTAATTAAATTCGTTTTTGCTAATATAATTTTCAGAATACATAACGGAGGATTATTTTGCATTTGTCACTAACAATTATCAATTTCACCTTTTTTATAATAATAAATATAAAATCCTTACCGCACCCCAATGGTGCATAGGGCACTGCTTCATATAAACGCAGTGTTATCTCGATCGATTACACATGAAGGAAAGGTGATCAGCCCTCCACTTCAGGTACCAGTCCAGTGTAATATTGAATAGATATTAGAGTGAAAAAATCACTTATATTTATTAAACCCCTCTGGGAATCGAACCCGGGACCTCCAGAACGGTAGGCGAGCATGCTGACCATTACACTACGGAGGCGGATAAACCTTTTTTAGACAAACATTTATCAGGTTTTGAATTTGGTTTCTATACGCATTTTAATTTATAAATGGCGGAACGAATACTTTCGCCATTGTTCCACTTTGATTAATTTTCCGATGTGAGACAAGGCGTCGTTAGTTAGTTTTCAATTAAAACTAGTCGATATTAGGAAGACTTAATTTTTCAATTAAGTTCTTAACCAGTTTTTTCCCCAACGCGAACATTCTTAAAGTATTGTGGGTAAAATACAGCGTTTAATTGAAATTGAGTTTCATCAGACGGTCTGATGCGATTCCCGCTAAAAGAAATGTAACAAAATGGCGGCCCCTAATGAAGGTAGTGATAAATACATCTTAAGAGAAGAGAAGAACAAGTGCTGCTCTCAGTGGGATCATCAGAGATACATATGTACTAGAGGGGTATATATGACCGTGAGCACGTGATTCAATTTCAACTGTCGTTAATCCGCGTTCTGACCCGTACAGTTCAACTACGTAATATTGCAATCAACTAAATCGACATGTCAACATACCCAAAGTAACATGAAGTAAAGTAAATAAAATGATTATCTTATTACTAAATGTCAATTTAAAAAGTTAGTTTTAAAAATACTAATACTATTGGCTTACATACATCGAGAAAAATATATGTAATTTCCTGTGGGTTTCATATAATTTTTCCACATATAAAAAATATCAGAATGCGTGTAACTTCATTTAGGTGCTTTGAAACGAGTTTTTAAAATTGTGATAAAAAGAAATATATTTATTTCGAAATTTCACAAAACTATTTTAATTAGTTGGGCCAGATTTAATACTGTTAAGTGTTTTAATATACCCTTAAAATGTTACTTACCCTCCACCACTTGCGATTCGGATGTCATTTATATATATATATATATATATATATATATATATATATATATATATATATATATATATATATATATATATATATATATATATATTTATATGTATATATATATACATATATATATATATATATATATATATATATATATATATATATATATAATATATATATATATATATATATATATATATATATATATATATATATATATATATATATATATATATATTTTACATATATATATATGTATATATATATATATACATATATATATATATATATATATATATATATATATATATATATATATATATATATATATATATATATATATATATATGTATATATATATATATATATATATATATATATATATATATATATATATATATATATATATATATATATATATATATATGTATATATATATATATATATATATATATTTATATATATATATATATATATATATATATATATATATATATATATATATATATATATATATATATATATATATATATATATATATATATATATATATATATATATATATGTACGTATATGCACAAAAATGTTAATAAATTCATGCATATCGTCCATCGCTAAGCAAAAAAAAATCTAATTATAAGTCGTGAGGCTATGAATCTAAATACTTCCCTTAATGCCATTCTGAATTGTTCCTGTTCTTTGTTTTGTTTGTATAAGAACCACGCTTTATATTTTATCGCAGCCTTTACTGTACTCGTTGCTATTTCAGAGAAAACTACCTCGAATGGGTTATGGCACTTTTGCGCTCTGTCCGTGGTTTGTATTCGTAAACAGTCATGTGCCACGATTTAAAAATCATGATGAGGAAACTTTGTTATCGTAATGCTTTTTTATCTGATGGGGGAAATAAAGTGGCTCTGAATATAATACTAAAACATGACAAAAATAATGTTTATTTGGAAAATTCAGCAGTACGTAGTATTAAAATAATAAAAGAGTAAAAATACTGTGCCGTAGCAGAATTATTTGGCTAAAAAACTGATGTGTTATGAAACTAAAAAAAAACTGCCAAAAATAAGCACTTAGAGGAAAATGTTTAAAAACAATTCTTAACTTATACATAATTTGATGAAAGAAATTATTTTGAAAGTAATATAGCTTTTTACGTAATTTATGTAATTCATTTATCCAAACCCTTATCCGCACCTAAATGGTGCATAGGACACTGTGCCATATAAATGCATTGTTATCTTGATCGTTAACACATGACGGAAAGGTGATCAGCCCTCCGCATCAGGTACCAGTCCAGGGTAGTATTGAATAAATATTAGACAGCAGATCTTTTTAAATAAACTTGAATGTTTTTTCTCGATTTGAAAAATATTTAGTGTATAAAAAAAATTAAGAAATACATTTTCTTAAAAATGCAAAAAGAACACTTTCTGCCCTGTAGCGAGAAGATATCAAGTTAAAAATATGCTGCTTTTGCTGGAATATAGTACATTTTTGGGCATATCGAAAACATGCACAACTGAAAATTGACGATTTTTGATATATATATGAAAATTGAAAGGAGTGAGCGATATGAGTTCACAACAGCCATTTAACATATGTTGGATTGAGAAAATTTTTATTAAGCAGAGACCCTTATATTTGTATGCAAGATCCGAACTTAGGGTTATTTTAAATTCAATATATTTGAATGTTTATTTATTGAAATTAGAGCCTCTGAACAGAAAAATTGGTAGCATAAAGAACACAATACATGAATAAAACAAAATTGGCTTTTTATTAGCTTTAGTATTGTTCCAACATTTATTCGTGGATTTGATTTTTTTAAAGAATAAAAGAACTTAAAAGCTTTTTCCCTTTTTGTTTTAATTTACCAGTGATCGGGTTTCGACGTTTTCGACAACTCCAGTTTGATGATGTCAGAGACAGTAAACCCAGTCACTGTTCAAATGAAATAAAAGTGGAAAAAGCTATACATATCGCTCACTCCTTTCAACAACCTCATAAATCAAAAAACTTGATTTTTCTGGAGATCGTTTTTAAAGTTTAAGAATATAATGAAATGTATTAAAAATAAATATCAAGCACCATTGATTTTTTAATGTGCAACAGATCTTTTTAGGTAATACCTGAAGGTTTTTTTCTCGACTTAAAAAATATTTAGTATATAAAAAAAAACAATACCTTTTCTTCAAAATGCAGAAACAACACTTTCTGCCTTGTAGCGTGTAAATATTTAGTTAAAAATACGCCGTTTTTGCTGGGATATAGTACATTTTCTGGGCATTCCGAAAACATGCACATCTGAGAATTCACGATTTTTGATATATGACGTTGTTGAAAGGAGTGAGCGATATATGCTCGTAGTATTTTTTATTACACGAAATTTACTTGTAATACTTGTAATTTACTCTTTTTTGTATTTTTTTTATGTATTTAAAAAAAATATATTTGTTAAAATTTAAAGCGTGCACTTAAATGGAAAAAAAAACATTTTTTTGGGTAATATATCCAAAATAAAACAAAATTATTGGATCAAATTCTACTTTAATTTTAATATGTATATGCCATGAAATAGAATGTCTTCGTGTGTTCGTTGACGAATGACGAAGAATGTTGAAGAATGACGCGTTTCGTCTTATCAACACATTATCAAACCCATTGGGTTTGATAATGTCTTGATAAGACGAAACGCGTCACAATATATTGTATATATTTGTAAATTTATTGTAATATATTGTAAATATATACATTGTATATATTTAAATAAAAGAGAATTCGATCAAATAATCTTGTTTTATTTTGGATACATTACGCCATTTTTTAAATTGGAATTCTACCAACTGACTGCAGTAACAATAAATAATTTAAAAAATGGCAGCTACTCGGTTTGGGGCAGTCGTATAACGTAGTTACCCTCGTTTATGGATGGTGTATCTTTGTCCGTCGGTATTTTATTAAGTCGGGTGGTAACTGGTAACTGTCTCGCGAATTGTGTTTCCCTCCAGATTAAGTAAGTGTTCCATTCATATCAGCGCTCGAGCGGCGAAATGGCGCGGGGAACAGCCAAGCCAGCCTGGCAACAATACAGAGCAGCTGTTGTTCCTAATATCTTATATTAATCTAGACGAGATTTCCAGCGGAACACAAAAGGGTATTAATGGTTTCCGCGCTACTGCCGTACATAGCACGCAAACACGTTATATATCGCCTTCTAACTGTACTTAATGATGAGCTTGATACTGAATACACTTCTTCAAATACGTCGTCAAGCATGCCTTCGAACTGTACTTAACGATGAACTTGATACTAAATAAACTGCTTCAAATATATCATCAAGTATGTGGTTATATATCGCCTTCAAACTGTACTTAATGATGAGCTTGATACTGAATACACTTCTTCAAATACGTCGTCAAGTATGCCTTCGAACTGTACTTAACGATGAACTTGATACTAAATAAACTGCTTCAAATATGTCATCAAGTATGTGGTTATATATCGCCTTCAAACTGTACTTAATGATGAGCTTGATACTGAATACACTTCTTCAAACACGTCGTCAAGTATGCCTTCGAACTGTACTTAACGATGAACTTGATACTAAATACACTGCTTCAAATATGTCATCAAGTATGTCGTTTTATATCGCCTTCAAACTGTACATAATGCTGAGATTGTAACTAACACACTTTTTCAAATACATCGTGAAGAATGTCGTTATATATCGCCTTTAAACTAATCTTAATGATGAACTTGATACTGTATACTTCTTCCAATACTTTTTCAAGTATATCGTTATATATCACCTTCAAACTGTACTCAATGATGAGCTTGATACTGAATACACTACTTTAAATACGTCGTCAAGTATGTCGTTTTACCATATATCGACTTCAAACTGTACTTGACGATGAACTTGAATACTTAACACACTATTTCAAATACGTCATCAAGTATGCCTTCAAACTGTACTTAATGATGAGCTTGATACTGCATACACTTATTTAAATACGTCGTTAAGTTTGCCGTTTTATATCACATTCAAATTGTTTTTAATGATGAGGTTGATACACTTCTTAAAATACGTCATGTATGGCTTCAAACTATACTTAATGATTAGGTTTTTAGTAAATACAGGACTTACAACCTATATGAGAACTAGTAAATATAGGGTCACAGCTTTTGTACTCCACCTGTTTTTTTATTACCCATAAGCCACTTGTGCACTACACGGAATTTTACCGTCCGGCACTTCATACAGCATATAAAACGGATGATTGGCTTGGATTGGATTGTACTTTTGCCTTTCTTTCTTCGGATCGGTGTGCTCGATCGGTGCGTGATCACGTTGCACTTACAATTCGATCACGCTTAGCTGTCGCAGTCGCATTTATTTAAAAAAAACGTACTGCTGGACGGTAAATTCCGTGTAGTGCACAAGCGCTCATAGACTTCATTCAACTTTTAGGTTCCTTACGATACAATTTTTTGATTGAATTTTTTACCTATTTTTTTACCTAAATCTTACTAAATCTATTTCAAATGTTTAGCTCAATTTAAGCTACAGTAAGTAATTACCTTTGTTATAATAATAATAATTATATTTTATTTATTGTTTCGGCATTAACTTTGTGGTAAGACATGTTACAATAATTAAAGAAAACACTTCGTTTTTTACCACTTGAGTTTTATTATAGACTACATGTTTCAGAAGTTAAAAATAAAATTAAGTTATAAATTAAAATTATTACACCTTGTTCCATATAAAGGCCAAATTATGAATTATCTTAAAAATTTAGAAATACAAAAAAACCTGAATTCTAATAATAATTTATTAAATAATATATTGTTTCAAAATTCTTCGCCATTGCTTTCAATTTTTCCTTTGTTTTCAAACTCCGTTCCTTGACTAACCCCTTCCCCTTACTTTCCCCTCTCCTTATTTATATAAAAATTTTATATTTTATATTTTAGTTATTATACAGACCTGAATGATGGAAGTTTAACTTCTGAAACATGTAGTCTATAATAAAACTCAAGTGGTAAAAAACGAAGTGTTTTCTTTAATTATTATAATAATTATAGTAATTTAGGATTATTTATATTGCTTCATTCTCGTAAAATACTTCATTAAGGGCATTTTACTTCGAAATATTTTCACCCTAGTCTAACAACAGATGAAATAAACCTTAGCCTCAAGGGTCTAAAACAAATTAATACAAATAATACCCTTTTTATTAATGTTGTCCATAATGTCGACAGAAGCGAGAAATGCCAGGCGATTACACCATAACAGTTTGGACTGCCTTGGAAATCGAAGATTAATGAAAAGCATCGGATTTCTCCTTTAATCGATATTTGATATTTTTGATTCACTCGATACAATAATGAATTCAAGAAAACAAACAAAGTTTGTTCACGCAAGACGCGAAAATTCCAAAACAGCCAAAAAACAGAATAAATTGATATAAAACATCAAAAAAGACCAAATGTATATCTAGAATTAAATTTCTTTTGAAAAAAGTTTTTCTGTTGACTTCTAATGCAATGATCCCTAGGTTAGTGTTTCGGACTGTGAGTCAGAGGCCCACACTCTGCCACAACTTGATCTATAATTTCATATACGAAGCTTCCCTGAAAATTGTGTTGAATAGAAGTATTTGCGTATTTTGAAAAAATTGCAAATAATTAGTATATTAAATTAAAAATATATGAAGTATGTAAATTAGTTGATCATAGTGCCGACTGATTTAAAAGAATACTTCTCCTTTTACTACTGGCCCTTATCCACATCCGTTGATGCATTGGGCATTGCATCATATTGACATAATGTTAAATTAATTGTTTATTTTATTTATGTGATCAATAATGCGTTTCAGATATCAGTCAGATATCGCTTCAGACATTTCATAGTAAATAGTTTTAATATAGAAACGTATATATACGTGGAAATGATATTGACCCTTCGGATTCCTCAGTTCATGTTACGGAGGATGATTCTTTGAAGACAATTTTACAATTGATTCTCAAAAATGGACACATATATCTGGAATGACAGTATGCGTATGATTTTTTTTTTGCGTGTAGTTGAAATTCAATATAATTCCTTGTTCTAAAGTACAGATTTATCTAAAGGGTAACACTGTTTGGTAGAATTTTCGGACATGAGTTCTCAATGGACGATATTTCTTCAAATATGGATAAAGCCAAGCGTATGGATGAATTGAAAGGTATAGCGACATGGTTCAAACATTTTGTGTTCATCAATCGAACGAAAAAATTTCCAACTGTGTAATTTCTCGTCATGATTTATTTCATGTAATTTATAGCCACAATCGTAAATTTAACCCCTTTAGATTTTAAAATGGAGTTATTGTTAATGCAAAGCGTATGTCAAGAATTAAAAAAAAATACACATATGACATTAAAATCATGTTATTCGAGTGTCATTACAGATACACATATTCATTTTTAAACATATGTTATAAAATTCAAAGAGTATTTCTTTGTAACAGAAACTGATGTAGGCAAATGGCATAACCATTCTCAATTTACAATTTTCATGTGTATTTTATCAATGGGTTAATATATAAAAATATTTTTATATAATCCTTGTTTTTTATTGATTTATAATTTTCAGTTCTTGATGGTACATCCTTTATAATAGAACTTAGCATATTCTGAACTATTATTCAATACCAAAAATAGTGTTTTTTTCGTTTCACAGGCAAACCTTCTGAATCCATTAGTGTCTGCGCTACATTTAAAATTGATATAGTTCGTGTTGTTTTTATGCAGAGTGAAATATCGTTTGCGTGATCAAAAGCAAGTACTAACATTTTTCATGTTTATTCTATTGTATACTTTAAAAAAACCTCAAAATTTGTTTAACTAAAATGTAAGGCGCAAATGAAATGACTTATCCCTATAAAAATTTGATGTAGTATATTATTATAAAGTAAAGTATATCATTTGCACACATTTTTCAAATAAGTTTAATAATTTTTCAGACCAGTTTTAAACTAGCATATTTCACTTAAATAATCGTTAATTGATTTTGAGAAGTTTGCAACAGGACAGAAAATGACGAAAGTTAGAAAAAAATATGCTTTGCTGAGAACAAATTGGAAATTAATTATGATTGTAAATTATGTATGTAAATATAAAATAGACTATTTCAAAGCATCCAAAATTTAAAAAAAATATATAATAATAACGTACACTTTTTGTAACACCCAGCATGCAATAGCTTTTTTTTACCTTTTATCTTACTTCTCTACTAATCTTGTTTTTACCTAATCGTTTACCTAATCGTTTCCCTATTATTATTTATTATGAATAAAAGAGTTCAGCAATTTGCTGTTGATTCTCTTATTAAGGTACAAATAAGAATTCAATTTTTCTAAAATTTCGGCAGTCAAGTTTGTTTTGTCACAAGTTGATACAATGCGCTATAGCCGAATAGCTCTCACAGTAATCATTATAAATTGAGGGCTAATAAGGGAAAGGGGATTACGAAAATGAATAATGAAGGCCTGAGGTCATCCTTCGGGGGAAGGTCGGAACCATAATAATTAATGGAAATTTCTCACTGCAACCCTCGCATTATATTATGTAAATTCATTCTTCAAAATAATCACGAAATTCTCACATTACAGCATTTTCCAAACAATAGAGCGACATTAATTCAATTCGTTTTTCAGGTAAAACAAATATAACTCTTTTACATTTTTTCTTCTTTTATTTGTTCTCGCTTCCTTAATGGCTTTCTGGGGAACTGAAAACAAGACCGTACTAAAAAGGCTACTAAGGAAATAAAATGAAATCCTGAAACTAATATATTGCACCCATAGTTTTTAAAGCTTAAAGAGCATTCCGAGATAAATGGATTGGAAGTATGAGATTTCTTTATTATGATATCTAGGATATATGATAAAAAAATCTCAAACTATACTATCCATACCTACTCTCCAAACTGAGTTGGTTTCCAGGTTTTTGATCTAATATAGGAGAGGGATATTTGATGGGATACTGTTGAAATGAGTTAATGGTGACCTGTTTGTAAATAAGAAAGTAGGGGATTGATAGTGTGTAATTTATGAGATGAGAGTAAAAGGCACAGAACAGAAATTCTTGGTCATTCGGAATGCATAGTTGTACTAATTCAAGCTACTGTTAAGGTAAACGAGTTCCTTGAACTAGTATAATTAACGATATGAAAAGCACATAAAATCTAACGCTTATTTACCTTACTTAAGTGTTTTTAATAAATTTTCAAAACTCTATAAATAATATAAATACATATAAATAAATAAATATATAATATATATATATATATATATATATATATATATATATATATATATATATATATATATATATATATATATATATATATATATATATATATATATATATATATATATATATATATATAAATATATATATAATGTAAAATAGTAAGTAATGTGTTGTATCGTATTAAGCCCTTTCAAAAAAGAAATTAAACGTACACGAGTATACAATAATGATATGGGATTATTTTCCTTATCTTATAGTCTAAGCAGCAGAGTATATGGTGATACCTGAAAATATGTTAAATTACCTTATTTGCGGCTCGCTAAGTAAGCGAATTATACGCGCCTTGATGATCAAAGTAAAAGTAAGTGATTTACTCCTAGAATGTATGCGGGAGGCGCAATGACATATGCTTAATACGTTAAAAGCTTTGCAGAGTATTCTTGGGATTTTAACGGGATCACAAAGTCGTTGTTCTCATTATGTGAGCTGTAAAGGGAAAATATTAAAGTAGCATCACCTTCTTCCCCTCGCTGTCACGTCGATCTCCGAGTTTTACGGTTAAACTATTTTTCATTAAAAAGTATATTATCTTTGTCTTTACACGTTGTTGGCAAACAAACATTATGTTTACTTTTCTCTTTTTCCGCTTTTCAAACCGTTTGTCAAGAGGATTGCGGGGTATTCTCTATTTATCAATGCTTCGATCAATATATTTTGCTATGATACATTCCCACTTGTCATATCTACCTTTGCCGTATCTGGGGTACTATAATGTACCCCAGATACGCTTCAAATGATGTTTAAAACGACTCACAGTCCATTATTTAAAAAAAATATTACCTATTTATAATTAATTGTACCTAATTATTTTTTTGGTATTATATCAATTTTTAACTTAAATGTTACTTTGTAAATTACACTATTTCTTAAAATCTATCATGATAAGTATTTATATTAATAGATTTATATTATCCACTGACACTTCGTGATGGAATTGCATTTTTAATTTATTATTAGATTAAAACCAATATTTTTAGCTTTTCCACTTTTTTATTTGACCAGCGACCGGGTTTCGTCGTTACCGACATCATCAGTCTGATGATGTCGGTAACGACGAAACCCGGTCGCTGGTCAAATAAATAAGTGGAAAAGCTAAAAATATTGGTTTTAATCTAATAATAAATTAAGTATTTATATGCATTCAGGATCATTATCAAACACCGATTATAATATGTTTAATATTTATGAGTTTGATAATGGTGCTGAATGTATAGAAACACGTGTCACGATAGATTCTAAGAAAAAACAGTATTTACCAAGTAACATTTTAATTAAAAGTTGGATATTTCTTATCAGAGATAGGATATTTAGTAAGTTGAAGATTTTAATTTAAATTCCAGTACTAATTGAAGAGTTTACCTTCATGAAATAATGAATTTTGATAATATTTGATGTTCCGAAAACAAACAATGCTGGAATTTGGATCAATCCAAACTTCAGTTTAGAGCAATTTAATTAATTTACATAAAATTATTAATAGGTACTCTGTATAATATAACTTTTAGTTATAGAAAGTGTGAAAACTTTGCCGAGAGTGGAAAGGATTATGATAACCTCGTAATGTTTATAGGCCGAAGTTTAGATTAAATGATTCATGGCCGTTTTCTGCGTACCTACGCAAACACGAATTTATGCGTTGACATTGGTAGGGGTAGTAGGGTAGTAGGATGACGTCACAACCAGGAAATTAAGGTTATCAATAATACGAATCTGTATACATTAGTACCTGTGTTAAACCATATTCAAATCAGTGAGTGCTTAGTACTCATATCAATAAACGCATGTGGAACATTGCACAACGCATTTATAGCAAATAAAATAATTCGATATCTCTGCGTCAAGATAAGTTTTTCGATACGAGATTTTTATTTCATTTGTTTGTTTATTGAATCAGCTAGATATAGAAATCGGGATTTTAAGCTAGCCAGTACAGTCAAAGTATTAAATGAGTTTTATTTTTATATATTTTATTATCATTTTGATGTATTTTGTATAAAAAAAAAATCATAATAACTAACTAATAGTAATAAATTTTTTAATTTAAATGGATGTTTGTTTGGTTTGTGACTTGCAAACAAATAAAAGTATCCATGCTTAATAAAAACATTCTAAATCTAATCATAGATGGCTATGTTGAACTCAATCATTGAACGTCATGAGATTAATCATACATATATGTATGACTTCTAAAATTTAAGTACTTTGATTGTCAATCACGAGCAGAATGGTAAATATTACACATGTCGCTCACTCCTTTCAACAACGTCATATATCAAAAATCGCTAATTTTAAGTGAAATGTACATTATCCTAGCTAAAGCGGCATTTTTTTAAACTTAATATTTACCCGCTACAGGGTAGAAAGTGTTGTTTTTGCATTTTGAAGAAAATGTATTGTTTCATAATTTTTTTAAATACGCTAAATATTTTGTAAATGGAGGAAAAACATTCAGGTTTCACCTAAAAGATATGTTGCACAGTGTAAAGCTCAAAAAGTGGCTTGATTTTTATTATATTCTTACACTTTAAAACCATCTCCTGAAAAATCACGTGTTCTGATATATGACGTTGTTGAAAGGAGTGAGCTATATGTATAGTGATCACTATTTAACTAGCCTATGACAGTAAATACCCAGACATCCACATGCTTCTTCATCATGTTGAGATGTCAAAAATATTCCAACCTTCTTCGATCTCTTTCGTCTTTCTTGCCATACATCAAAACACTCGACACACATATTTGAACTAGTTGCTGTGGAGCTTTAGGTTCACATTGTTGGACTCTCAAATCTTAGATTTTCTATTGACAACCGTTTACATGCTGTTAGTTTATTATTATCACGTTTATCTCGTAGGTATACATTTTCATTTAATGTGTGTTTCATAACTTTTCACGAGTTTTAGAATGAGTCTTTTTGTTTTTGTTTTATCGTTCAAATTACAATACGGAAACAAAGAGTTTTAAAATTGTCAATTTTTTCCCTGAGTACTGTTTTGTCATAACGATGTTTTCAAAAAGTCTGTTAAACAATGCTTTTGTTACATATCAGATTTATCTTTCAACTCGTTACGTGTTATTTGATATCCCTTTGTTTTATGATAATTTTATTTTAAAAATAAACATTCATGATATGTCATATAACCAGTGGTGAATCGTAACTTTATAAAGATAGAATATACTTCAGCAATCGTGATGCCAAAAACTATACCCATGTAACATTTTTTTTAAATGAAATATATTACAAAAACTGAATCCACACTTGATTAACTTTTCATTAATATTTGTCATTAAAACAGACAATATAAATGCAATATTAGAAATCGTCTATCGCCTAGCAATTGTGCGCAGAATTCAATACGTATATTTAAGCTCAGGACTTTGTGAGTTTTTTTGGTACATACATGTGCCTTTACTATTCTCATGAGTTTAAAAAAAACTCCTTTTGGGGTATAACATAGTTTCACATTTATCAAAGACATATTTATAACATAAAAACAGCAACAAAATCAAAAGGTATAAATATCCCAAAAAGAGATAATAAAATATGCAAAACTATTTATTAAATAAAAGCAGATTCCTGTTTAAGAAATTCGTAATAAGAAATTATGGTTACCATAAGTCCAACACACATATTTTTGATTTTGTGCATGTATGTGTTACATAATAATGAAAAAGGGCTAAATATGGTGGAATACGTAAAAATACATATTATTTACTACATTTTTAAACGATAATGTTGTTTTTTTTATTAATGTTGTATAAAAAATAGACAAAAAATAATAATAATTGGTCTTCAACATATATTTGTATGCAGGTTCTTTCTCCAATCATCTTCGTAATAAGAAATTATGGTTACCATAAGTCCAACACACATATTTTTGATTTTGTGCATGTATGTGTTACATAATAATGAAAAAGGGCTAAATATGGTGGAATACGTAAAAATACATATTATTTACTACATTTTTAAACGATGATGTTGTTTTTTTTATTAATGTTGTATAAAAAATTGACAAAAAATAATAATAATAGGTCTTCAACATATATTTGTATGCAGGTTCTTTCTCCAATCATGTACATATTTAAAATAAGGATAGTTTTTAAATCCTGTTTATAAAATAATACACTTTTCGCAGTATGAGACCACATAACGAAGACTTACCGAATCAATATGTATAATTATGATAAAACGAAATTATAATGCATTTTTATCTAAACCCTTTTTAAAAAGTCCTCAACAGTGTTTGCAACACGCTCACAATTTTTACGTTTATATTTCTCTGATTTTTAATTCCCCCTATCGCATTGGAAAATATAATAATGTAATGTTCATGCATAGGAGAACCTATACGTAGTTTGCAGCGGGGGATTTGAAATTACCGGAGATTGAATCTTATGAAGTAATTTTAATTTCCGTTTGAGAACTTACCTCCTGATTGTGACATACTGCGTCTAGAATTTTGCGAATCTTGATCAACATTATATCGATTCGTATCTCATAGGTAATATGATTTGATACAAACTTTTAAATACCATAAAAAAATCAATGGAAATTAGAAAATATATTGTCTGTAAGCAGGATAAGTATATTAATGATTAAACCACAAATTTAATATTTAAATAATACTATTACATATATTAAAAAAAATGGTATTGACTTCACTATCTTCTTTCTAATAACTATCACATTTTTATTGTACATTGGCTTCATTTTTTTTGTTTTTTATCTGATGATTTTGTTAAAAACTTGAATTTTTGTAATTGAATAAAAGTGGAAAATAAACGCTAATGAATGAATTTTTTTTTATAAATATGACTATATTTTCCTCTTCCTAACCTCTCTTCTTTTAAATGTTTCAAATGCTTGAAAGTGGTCAGGTAAGGAATCGTAATAATCGGTGGATATGTATGTAAAATGAGATGCATGAATGTCAAAAAGACGTAGTTTGTTTGCATAGACAGAGTGATGTAGCGTTCTATTCTCTATGCCTACCCCTGCGGAGAAGCTGTGAAACATCTATAGGCCTAAGGGTTGTAATGTAGTAAATTTTAGACAATCTATATACAAACAATGTATGTGTGCTAGTAGCATCTTAGGGTCAACTGCGATGAAAACGCCTGTGCAAGCATAATTTTCGGTTGAACACCTAGTTAAATTGCGATTGTTTAGTCAAAAGCAATCAAGTGAGAAGGTCTGTTGATTTGATTTAAGTATTTAAGTAAACGACAAATGGTCACAAATTATTCAATTATAGTTAACGTATTTAAAGCTCAATTATATTATCTTCCGTTCGAAACAAACGCCTTTTTAAATTATTATCATTGTTTATAAATTAAAAATGGATTAAGAATATTTCAAGTCTGAACAATGGATACTGAATTTGAATGTGAAGAAATCTTCATTAAATATTTAAAAGACTCTGAAGGTATTTATATTGTGTGAATATGCTATAGATCTATGTTAGGATCACCACAATGACATGTTGATTACTCAAAAAAAAAAAATACTTGCACAATACCACTTATTGGGTTATATTTCATTAGACACGACTAATTTCAAAAACTAAAGTTGTTTTCGAAACTAGTCGTGCGTAATGATATAAAACTCAATTGGAGGTAGTATACAAGTGATATATATATTTTTTTAAATCCGCCTCAGTAGTGTAATGGTCAGCACGCTCGGCTACCGTACTGGAGGTCCCGGGTTCGATTCCCAGGAGAGGGAAATAAATATAAGTGATTTTTTCACACTAATATTTATGTAATATTACCCTGGACTGGTACCTGAAGCGGAAGGCTAATCACCTTTCCTTCATGTGTTAACGATCAAGATAAAACTGTGTTTATATGATGCAGTGCCCTATGCACCATCGGGTGCGGATAAGGGTTTGAAGAATAAGAAGAAGTTTTTTTTTTAAATATCTGCATGAATTTACAGTTTATTCAAGTTTTCTTACCTTTTTCTTCGTTCATCGGCTTATCTAACACTATATAGTCTACCCATTACCACATGTATTACGTTCGGATTTATTTAAAAGTTGTGGCGGTGTCATTGTGTGACAACGAATGGTATTTTTTGCGTTAGTAAGGGCGAAAGGCTGAAGCGAATACTCGTCTGTACATCTGTTAAACTATTTCACTAACGGAGGGTGACATCGCGTGTAACTGGAACAGCAGCCGGAAATTTTCATAACACATGTCTAAAATATTTTTGGCACGTAAACTTTTTGCTATTTCCTTCTGACTTAATAAAATTATGCAATATTGCTTTTATTCAAGATTGTTTCAAATTCATTGTTTTGGTTAGCTTGAGAACCGCGCTTGGGGGTTATTCTTATTTATTCTTTTCCGGGGTAATAATATGCATAATAACAACTTGTGGTAACGTTGCGGAAATAAAATAACCATACATAACTTATATTTCTTAAAATCTGACGATAAAATAAAATATTACATGTAAAGAAATGATATTTTAAAATGTTCGGATTATTTTCCCTTTATTATGAATTATTTTGCATTATACAACATAATATAAATACAAATACAAAAAATATATGTATAAAATAAAATAAACATACAAAAATTGATCCCACAAAGGCTGTGTGTGGGTATAAAATATAATTCAGGTAATAGTCCGCCTCCGTAGTGTATTGGTCAGCACGCTCGGCTACCGTTCTGGAGGTCCCGGGCTCGATTCCCAGGGGGGGTAAAATAAATATTAGTGATTTTTTTCACCGTAATATTTATTCAATATTACCTTGGACTGGTACCTGAAGCGGAAGGCTGATCACCTTTCCTTCATGTGTAAACGATCAAGATAACACTGCGTTTATATGACGCAGTGCCCTATGCACCATTGGGTGCGGATAAGGGTTAAAAAAATAGTAAAGGGCACTGGTGAGAATACAATAGATATTAAAAGAAGTAGAACTAGAATAATGTAAAATACAAAAAATACAAAATACTTGACCAACAGAAAACAAAAATAAAATAAAAAAAGTAAACAATTAAATTAAATATTAAAAAAATGAAAAAGTAAAAAGTTTGGAATTGTGTTTTGTTTTGGGCCAACTAATGATGTTTGGATCTCAAATACAAATATTGTTACTATTGGATTAAAAATATTCTGTTTACTATCTTGAATAATCTGTGTTTATAGATTAGGTATTGATATAACGGAATGAATTCACGTTGATTTAAATATAAAAATGAATATTATTTTTTGACATCTTATCAAAGATGAAGAAAAATATGGAAGTCTGGGCATTTATTGAAAATAACTCCTGTAATTGGAGATAATCCAAATTTTATGAACAAGTGTTTGGACATACTCAAAATGTTGTATTTAAAAATTAACACTAAATCAGTCGAAGATGAAGTATTAATCAGTCTTGATAAAGAAGCGATGTAGCTTCGAAATCGGTAGATATTTTAATTAAGTTTTTGTAAAATATTTATAGTGATAACAAACTTATTATTTAAAGTAAACAAAGTTAAATTTGAATTATAAAATAGAAAATCACAAAGTTAGTTCTTCAAATATTAATTAAAAAAAATAATGATTATATTAAACCATTTTGAAAATATTAATACAAATAAAACTTGACTAAAAATAAATAAAATCGCTTAATTAATTTAACAATAATTCTTGTTGCTCGAAGTTCTTGTCTCTGGATGCAGTTGGTCGGCAGGGCTGGAGAAAAGTTGCCAGTGTGTAAGGGCTTTTATAGCCTCCTCTACGTCATTGCTGAAAACTTGACGGCTATGAAGGTCCACTGTTCGTTAAGGGACCTACCGGAGTCACCATAAAATAAATGATAAAACTTAAAAATAAACCTGAATTAGCTTTTGAATGAAATGAACCACATATCATGTAAAATATATTACGTTATACGCAAACTAGTATACATTAATAATTTTAATAATTTACACATTCAATTTCCCAAGTTAATTCTGGTTTGAAGCATAAGATGCTTAATCGATTAACTTACCTAAATATGTATTATTCTCTAAACGCCCGCTAAAGTAACGACCCAAAGTATATATGTAATATAGATAATTCCCATCTAGACACTACCCTAATCACCGAGTAAACTTCCATGCAAATACTCGCACTCGGCGTAATCCTGAAGTATTCCGTATTCCTCCCTCAAATTATAACACAACCTTTTCTCTCCTATATCACGACTGCGCCAACTTTATAAATACACATGACTTGTGTTAGATATGCCTCCTAACTTAATGTTTAATAGTCTTGTAAATACTATATAGCCAAAGCACTCACATTCTTAGTTGATACTTTTATATTTATGTTACTCAAAGATCCTAGTATGGCCATGTCTGAGAGTAAAGTATAAATACTTGCTGATGAATCTCAACATAGATGGAAGCTTGGGTATTTATAGGGTTTATGATCTATCATAGGCTGGTGAAGTAATCACTTCACATCCGTGTAACAATCACCATTCCATCCATGATTCTACACAATACGGTCATAAGCCTTGACCCAGACTTCCATATTCTTCGTCATCTATATTGAGATGTCAAAAATGTAAAAAATATTTCTAAGTGGAGAAGACCAGATTTGTGAAAAAGGATTTGGACGCACCAAAACATGTTGTAAAATGTTATTTTTTAGTATTATTTTAATTTAAACCATACACAAAGTCTTATTTACTGTAATCTGAGTATTTAAATTTTTTGCTAATTTTATTTATTTTCCGTTTGTTATCAAAGAGTATATGGAAAAACCAAAATCAATGATAGTATAATATTTCGTTATCCCTGAAATATAAATTTTTAATCCATCTCAATTAAAAATCACATATCAATGTTTTTTCCTCAAAATTTTGTAACTAGCGCCTGTTTGGACGTAATGTAAGTAACAAGTGGAATGTACACAATATTTATGAAAATGAAAATTTATCATTCAAAATTCATTTTCACCATGCACTTAAATAACGAGCGAGATATGATTTTCCTTTAATACATTCATAATCAAATTAAAATTGAATTATTTACGTTACGTTCTTCTCTCATCTTAAGTTTTGTAAGATCTGGCTCTGTGCCAATAGTACGTTTCACTACTTATAAATAATTAAGACCTTTCGCTTTAAATCCCGAGCTAGTGAGTTGAATTTCCGACTCACTATCATTACTCTTTGATGCGAGCATTTGAGTTTTAAAAGAGTAATTTTTGTCTTATTTGTGGGGAACAAATATCCTCTAAATGCCTTTTCAGTCCCTTTTCTTAGCAATGCTTTATTTACCTTATTTAAACTGGTATTTAATAAAAATAAATGACAAAACGATTAAATTTCGTAACACAATACGATCCACGAGCACTTCATAATTAAATCGGAATTATTTTAATAAAAGGGAATTTATATACGATTTATTTTATTTTTAAATCAAATATTTCAAATACTTAAAAACGATAGAGAAACTAGGATTTTACAGGAAAAATGTATTGTATACTAAGCTTCTCCACTAAAATTTTCTTTGTCCTACCGAATATATTCTAGTCCAAGACTAAAAATTTGAAGCGCTCGATTGGAAATCTTCGTTCCAAATATCAAATCAATATTTTTTACTTCTTATTTTTTAGAAGCGTTAAACGTTATCTTGTAGGTACGTAATACAGAAAAAGAAAAGATGATCAGATGAGTACTAGAGTATCAAATTAGTATTTGAGTGAAAAATAACTTACATTTATTTTAAATCGTATCAGAAAACTCTAGTAAGGTAGCCTAACGCGCTAATCATAACACTGTGTCCACCACCAAATAATTTTTTACCATTTTCAAACATTTTACTATTTGCTTTTGAATGCATATACGAGGCAGAAGTAGAAGTAAAAATGATTACAGTAAGATACCCATACTGTTAAATGTTATACAATATAAAATATTTATTATGTTGCACGTGTATATTTACTCGGTAGATCCTAAGCATATTATCCTCTCAACATTTTCTTACCACATATAACCTTATTATGTAATACCATCATTATGAATAAGTACGTACCCATGAATATTTTTAGCATACATGTTACAGACAAAAATATACTACTATTAGACAAAAACGTGACATTTCTACTTGTACTATGGAACTAGTAGACACTTCGCGGATACACATGTTTGTACGTACAAAAGTCCATTATTCATCGGGAACATTCGGTGAAAAATACCGTAGAAATATGAGCACCAATATTCGGATCGGGACAAACCAACAGAAATACCAATCTACAATAATGAACCGCAGGGAATAATTTATATATGTAGCTAAAGCGGATAGCACTTCTGCGCCCTTTGTTTGAGGAAAAATAAAAATAAAACAAGCGTCATAAACACAGGGGATTTATTATTTGCCAGCAAACATCACGCGCTTCGTATTTGCCCGAATTTCGACGTTCGTCATACACGACTTAAATTGTCTCGTTTGCGTTTTAATGCCGTTTCACGCCACCAATAAATTGCACCGTTTCATGGAGTTTTAGAATCGGGGAACGTTGTTTGATTCGTGTTGACCCATTACAATTAAAATGCTTTAGCAAATATGATTGGAATTCGGAAAATGGATTGATGGCGCTAGCATATATTATCTGCAGTGGTATTTGATTTTAACGTGTAATAATTTATATGCAAAAAATAATACTCAACATTTGATCATGCCTTCTATCGGCCATAATTCGTATCTCTTGATCTTGAATGAATCAAGTTGTGCATGAAGAGCTACATTAAATGACTTCGGAGTTGTCTCTAAAATATGTGTCACTACAGACCACATATGAAAACCAGTCTTTGATATCATGTAATAAACTATTTGCATTTTATGTACAATAACATATCAACGACATTCATAAAGAATAATAAAAAAACAGAAAATATTGTAATATTTAAATTGTTATAACCAGATTTGAGCAAACACATACATAGTACATAATATTTGTTCAATAAAATACAATACAAAAACCTTCATAAGGTGCTTGAATTGTTATTACTTTTACGGTAAAGAAAACCTAGTGACTCTTGCAAACGGATCGCTTAAATCAAGCGATGTCACTATGAATATTTATATTTTTTAATAGAGGTCAATAAAAAAAGGCGAGGATCATGGTTGTATCACAACATCAATAGTTGTAAAATCTATTTGAACGATGTGTGTCGTAAATTTTCTTTTTGCCCTGCAATGATAAATGGGTCATACCCAATATTCTGCTGTTGAATGCTAGATACTTGGATTAAATTTTTATTTAACATAACGAAAGCGGTTACATCCATATCAGCATTTTTGGCACATGCAGTGTGAGTTTTAGTAATTTATTATATAACATGATGGTTTTAACTGGATAAGGGTACAATTCAAAGAGTGAGAATCGACTTATTATTTATTTGTATGGACTTTTCGTCACAAGGTCAAATTTTTAAAAGATTTTTTTACTATCACAATCATTGTCATAAGATAAAATAAAACCAAGTAAGATAAACTAATTGATTTAATCCATATTTTTTTGATTTTTTAAACATATTATTTTATTCAAGCTTTGATTTATGAAGCGGGCAAAATTTCAGTTGGCGAAATATATATATTTTTAGAATTAATTTAGAGTTCCGAAAAGTAATCAGTGATTACACTGACTGTGTAAACAATGTCCCGATTACCAGGGCAGTTAAAAGCACGATGTTTGTCTTTTTTATCACTTTTTCAAAGCCCCCTGGCAGTTCGGAGTAAGAGAAACGTTTACTGTATTTTTCATCCAGGACTCGCGCTAACCGCTCTATTTCGCCCTCCACCCTTCTACCCTGTTCAACCCCAGACCTTTCGGGCGAATTTGCATATTGAAGAGGTCGGCGGATAAACGTATTATTCGAGATAATCTTATCAGGACGACTATTTCTGATTCGGTGAGAAAAACCGTGGAAAATATTTTCAAATGTTACCATACCCTTGCGATTAGTTTAAAAAATCGGAAACAGGTCTAACCTATATATTACTTATAACCCTTATCCGCACCCAATGGTGCATAGGGCACTGAATCGAATTGACGCAGTGTTTTATTGATCATTACTTACATGAAGGCAAGGTGATCACTCTCGCGCTTCAGGAACCAGTCCAGGGTAATGTTAAATAAGAATTATTGTGTAAAATCACTAATATTTATTTTCACCCCCCTGGGAATCGAACCCGGGACCTCCACGGAGGCGAACAAAACCTTTACAAAAAACCTATATTTTTAGACAATTAAAATATAATTATAATATATAATAAAATATACTTATAATGAAAATAATATCTACAGTTTAACAATGAATAAATAAATATCTAGCAATGAGTAAATGCTGAGACGTTCCTGATTGGCTCACACTAGATAATCTCTGCTTTTACCAACACAGATTAAAATAAAACAATTTTTAGCTGAAAGAAACAAAAATCCACTATATATAAAATATGAACTTTTTACATAATAAGCAAGGTAAATAATAAATGCAACTCCCATTAAAAGAATACCATACGCAGATTTAATTATTCATTCATTTATTTAATTTCATAATATTCATAATTACAAATTGCAAAACACAATAATGTGCCCCAATGAGTTACACCTTTTTAGCACCTTTTTTGTAAAAATATTTTAAAAAATTACCATGAAAAAAATTATTTTTTGACATCTCATCAAAGATGAAGAAGAATATGGAAGTCTGGGCATTTACGGGGCTGACGACCGTCATCGGCTGGTTTAAGTGATCACTTTATGTCTCTAGTGAAGTTCTAGTGATTCAAGAACAAGGTTTATAAATTGGTTCATATATAAAGAACTTCCAAGAATTTGAGTAGTGTGGTTGTCAATAATGGGTAGAATTGGTGAATGTTACACGTGTGTAAAGTGATCACTTAAACCAGCCGATGACGGTCGTCAGCCCCGTAAATGCCCAGACTTCCATATTCTTCTTCATCTTTGATGAGATGTCAAAAAATAATATGAAAATAACTCCTGTAATTGGAGATAATCCAGATTTTGTGAACAAGTATTTGGACACACTCAAAATGTTGTATGAAAAAAATTGTTTATGCAATCTTAATTTTGATATTGATGTCACCTTAATGGTGTGTATATTCTTGACATTTCGAATATGAGTGAGAGTGGAATCTAAAAACTGTAAAAAAGGTGATATGTCTCTGGCCGGAGGTGATATATATATCTCGAGTATGCAGGTATCCTTATCTTAAATAATCTTCTTTTATATAAGGATAACTCTGTTACCAAACCATTTCGATTAATCTTAATATATATGACCTCTCAATCATTTAACTGAAGATTATTTAAATAAAATAATTCATGTAAAAGTATTCAATTATTTTTTTATTAAAAAAAGAGAAATATTTGTGTTTTTATTATTTACATAAATATTTCAATTTCATACTATTTTTGTCAACCTAAGCGGCTCATTATTAGAAATAGGTATCAAATTATGGTAGAGTGGGTTCGAACAGAGAAACTCTGACTTAAGAGTCCGCGACACTAACAACGGGACCACAACCCGACAAATAAATATTTTATGAAAAAATATTTTTATTTACATCTCAACGCAGATACAGGGGAAAAAAGAAATCTCAGTATTTACAGAGCTTACGATCTATCGCAGGCTGGTTTAAGTGATAATTTTATACAGGCGTAACATTTATCATTCTACCCAATACAACCAGAATAATCAATGTTTTGGAACTGATACAAATATCGTAAATCTCATGCCGCTTCATGTTTGAGTTCACGCCAGCATTGGTAAATTTTAAGCGACGTAAAATTTATGATATTTGCACGAGTACTAAAAATTTGAGTAGTGTGTTTGTCAATCAATTTGTTATTTTTCACTAAGAAAATAAGTAAACACAATTTCAGCTATTTTCATTAATTGATTCGACAGTTACTATCTATTTTTAATTTAAGTTAAACTTGGTGTATTCGTACACTACTTTTTATTAACATCTATTGTGACATGTTGTGATGTATTTCGATGCATTCTGCATCCTTTTTCAATACCCGTGATTGAAAATGATGTCACAATAGATTGTAAGAAATAGTGGTATTTACCTAGTAAAACTTTTTCAGTTGTCTGATTTCTTTCCATGTAGCTAAAAAACAGGAATTTGAACCCGACTTCTCGATGAAACGACAGTGTATTGAAGGAAGTAAAGTTTTAACATTTTTTAACACAAGATATACGCGAATTTTGGTGATTCAATAAAACGTCTCAGACAGTGCAAACAAAACACTTTATCTACCCTGTGTTCCAACCCCCCGGTGTCATTATACCGCGCACGGGTGAATGTTACTCATACCTCATACATAATACATACCAATTTATGACAACACATACGTGATCTTTCTTACTCTTTTTAGCCCAAAACTTTATAATTCATAAAGAAATAAAGAGCAAAATGCCGATAGATGTCCCAAATTTGCTCTTCAGGGCGGTGTAATTTGTTGGGTATGAATATTTAAAACAACAAGAAATATTAGGAGTATTTAATCATCCTTTTAACTCTTATCCGTATTCCATGGTGCATAGGGCACTGCATCTATAAAAACAGTAGTATCTAAATCGATAAATATATGAAGGAACGAGATGAGCACTGATACCAGTCCAGGGTAGATTTAAATAAATATTAGAGTGAAAATTCAGTTACATTGATTTTGTCCCTCCTCTGGAAATCAAACCCGAGGCCTTCAGTACGGTAGTTAAATACGCTGTTCACTACACTACGGAGGCAGAGTATTTATTTTACTTTTCATTAACGATTTATGCTTCTGCTATTGTGTAAATACAAAAAAGATTTTTCTGCTTGTTCCCTGTTATTATTGTTATTTTAAACTCTACCTTATTATTTTTAAAAGGGCCTGCTTCTTTGTTTTATATGTTAATGATTAGAATTAACACCGTCAAAGAAAAGTTAACATAAATCTATCATATGTTCTACATAATGTATAGTTTTAAATTTGTGGGAAAGCAAAAATACCATAAAAATTGGTATAATGTCACTGCAAACATTAAACCGGAATTTATTAAAGCTATTGTAGTAATTATGTCCTACAATTTATACGCATATGTGAACTGATAGATGTGAAAAAACATTACTGGCCAGAATTGTGTGATTAATGCTTTAAATATAATATTATTTTTGAATTATTTGGGTAAAGACATTTAAAAAAATACATATTTTGGTCATTTATTGAAATATTCTTTAAAGTATTGTATAAAATACATATTATATTAATGAATCTTTTAAAACTCTTGTCCAAAGAGTGAATGTTATATGGGTGAACTTAAGCAATATAATTATACATTGAAAGTTTGAAATCAAACACTGATTTTTTACTTTACATTACATACAACATTTTGAGTGTGTCCAAATACTTGTTCAAAAAAAAAAAAACAAATTACATTACATACATTTTACATACGGTGAGATTCGTGAGAAAATGCCATAACTAAGCGAAATAATTGTCACAATTTTTTTTTGTGAAATGTATTTGAAATGTGTTTTTTAACAATAAAATACAACTTAGTAGAATCAAAAATCAGTGTTTGATTTTAAACTTTTAAAATATAAATTAAAATAGAGTTCTACAAAGTAAACGCCAAACCTAAAAACAAATTAAGCAAAATATTTCAACTCAAATAAAGCGAATTATCATCAGTTATCAATGTTTGTATCCATTAGATTGTATTTGCACAAAACTGAAATATGTAATTATATTACTGCAATTTGGAGATATTCGTAGGAGGTAAAAAAACAGAGTCCTGGTTCCAACCCTAAGTATGGAACAGAAGCATGAAGTTGGCAAAAGAAGGATGAAAGTAGACTTAATTGAGTTGAAATTCGATCGCTCAGACGAATTTGCGACAATATGATAGATATTTTATTGTTAAAATAAGAAAACAATGCAAGGCTGAGGTACCTAAGCATTATCGATAATGTTAAGAAAGTTGTGATGAGATGGTTTAGACAAGTGGAACGAATGAGTGAAAAAAAAAACGGTAAAACAAATTTATGAGGCGAACGTAGTTCTGCCGATGTTTAAAAAAGGGAAATGAAGGGGAGAAAATCCAAGGAAGGGATGAAGTGATAGACAGTTATAGTACCAACAAAATCAATTAATGTTTATGTAATTATTATTTTTTGCCATCTCATCAAAGATAAGAATATGGAAGTCTGGGCATTGACGGGGCTGACGACCGTCATATTTTGTATTAATTAACATGAGGAATTAATTCATATTTCTGCTAGAAACATGTAAAAACTATGTATATTGGCATAATAGAAATCTCAGCAGAGACAAACAAGTTTTTTTGAAAAAGATATATGAATATCTGGGAATTTGAAAGGCTTACGACTTAGTTTGAGCTTACGCTAAGATTTTTATAATTTCTTTCTTACAATCCCTTGAGGGATAAATCCAGGATTGTTTTTGTACAACGTTAACGACATTCTGAATTCTTACAAAAAATAGGTTAGTAACGGAACTTACCGTATTATCGTAATTGTTTTCAAACTAAATTGGTTGGGACTCTTGTGTTATTCAATGCAGACATATGCAGAATAATGATGAAAAAAATACAAACATAGTCATTTAGTGTCATTCTAAATAAGATAATATATTTTCTTAGGTAATGTAATACAATATTACTTCCTGCCTACATTACGGTCACCCTGGTGAAGCTTTTTTTAGGGCGCTATGATGCTGAAATTACGAAAGTGAAATAAAAAGTGATATGCTAGTTATTAACATGTCGTATTTTTCTTGAAGTCTTTTGAGCTTTTGAAAGTCTAACTTATCAATCCTATACAACTTTTGCAAGTTAACTGCCACGTTTTAGATCGTTTTTACTTTCATATTATTATTTTGTAAATACATGTTAAAAATACATATAACTGATGAATAGTTTAACATAAAATGGAACATGGATTCTCAATTTATTTATTAGACCGTGGGTTTATAAAGAGTAGTTCTACTACTGACTTCATCTTCCTACGTGTCGCCTTTGGTGAATACATTATCCTCAGTTGCGGTGGAATGTGAAAGGAATGCATAAAATGTGCTGCATTTTACAATCAATAATCTATTCATGTGACAGTGCACCAGTAATGCACTACGTTATATGTTATATATACCTACACACACTCGTATATATATATAAATATATATCTTATACATCTTCTCTTACTCGTCTTGTTCAATTTGGTGATCATCGTCATTTCTTGAGATGTCATAAACTTCGTAAAACGGTCATGGTCCTTATGTTTTATCTTTATTCTTTCTGCAAAGTTTTAAGTAGAAATGAATCCTTTATCCTTGTATGTGCGTGTATTGATTTTGATTTGTTAAAATATATAATTTATTTGTCATAATTCTACGATGACAAAATGTACCTCTTGAGCGTTCAGCGACAAGCCGATGATATTTTTTACTCTATTATTTTTAACTCCCCTTGGACGGTGATTGGTGGTTGTTTTTCATCATGTCCGCTTATGTCTTTAGGGAAAAAAGCTTTATGTCATCAAAGGGAGGATGACAAAACAAACGGAAGCAACCCAGATAAATTCAAGAACATAGGGATTTATTTTATTATTATTACAAATCTTCCTTAAGTCTCCAGCCTACTAATCACCTCATGCAAATACAAGTAAAAATTCGAGACTATAAAAAGTATGTTTTCATTTGTATTTAAAAGTTTTTAAAGATGCTCATATTATAATAACTGCCATTGTAATAACAATACTTATGCGTTTTTGTTTTTCTGTTTTTTTTTAAAAAGCTAGATTAAAAAGCACTTACTTTTGGCAGCTTACTGAAAATATTTTCATATTATTACAGGAATTATTTTTATATTATTAATATTACAGGAGTTATTTTCATATTAATAATATGAAAATAATTCCTGTAATTGGAGATAACTGACATCTCATCAAAGATGAAGAAGAATATGAAAGTCTGGGCATTCACGGGGCTGACGACCGTCATAGGCTAGTTTAAGTGATCACTTTACACACGTGTAACGTTCACCAATTCTTCCCATTATTGACAACCACACTACTCAAATTCTTGGAAGTTGTATATATATAAACCAGTTTAGAAACCTTGTTTTTGTCTCACTAAAACTTCACTAAAGAAATCTATTGGTGAGATGAAAAGAAGCTTTTTATTGAACAGAAACTCATATATTATTATCAAATTCTTCTTCATCTTTGATGAGATGTCAAAAAATAATATGAAAAATAACTCCTATAATTGGAGATAATCTAGATTTGTAAAAAAGTGTTTGGACATACTCAAAATGTTATTATAGATCAATCATTCATCGTTTTACTGAACATATTTACCATTTAAAAAATTAAGGTAATTTACTAGATAATGTTGGGTTTGATTCCTAGGTAAAAAATTGATTTTCAATTGAGGTTTTCCATCGAAAATCGTATAGTAAAATTTTTGTCTCGTCCGACGATTACGGGTTTATTGAAGTGCAAAAAGGACACCGAAAAATCCTTTATAATCCGATTTTACAATTCATGGTTTAGTAAACAGATACCCCAAATTTTAGCTTTTATTTCAAAATATTTCTGAAATAATATTTTCTACGCCAACGTTCATTTTTCCGGCGAATGTCATACTTTTGTAGATAAATGTTTATTACAATGGAAATATTACATGTAAGAAATTCTACAATGTTATTAAAAATGCCATATTACCACTCTTAATTTTTTTTTTGCTCTTTGCGATACTTTGAACATTTTTTCAGATTGATTATAAACATTTAATGTTATTTTTATACAAATGTCAAATCGTAATTATTATATTTTAATTTAATAATGTTAATGCAATAATTATACGAATTTATTTTTTTACAAAAATATTAAAAATATAAGTAAATAACCACTCACCGAGATTTTTATGTCTACCGGTTTCGAGACGTACCCGTCTCTTCGTCAGGACAATCACTACAACAGCATGCAAACAATACCACCCTTTACCACCATAGCACCATTTACACACTTAAAACTACACAAAATGTTTAACGCGTGCAATTTTCGGTCGACCCGAAGACCAACATGCACTAAAGGTTTCAGCACAGACATGCGTTACGAGCCGAGGTTAAACATGCACTTATCAATATTGTGAATATAATAATTATATTTTAATATTAATGACCTGATGATGGAATAATTTTCCGAAACCGGTAGTCACAAATAAGTGTTTAAAAAAAGTGGCATTACAACAAAACAAACAAAATGGATGGTAAGGATTACACAAAGTGAATCACGAATGACAAGGAGAGTGTTATGTTACCATACCACAAAGTTAACAATGCTTTTAAAATACAAAATAAATTTAAGCTAACGTCACATAAAAATCTAAGAATAAAAAAATGTACGCGTAGCATGTATCACATCATTTTAATTTAATACTTTAAAAAATCTGAGGATTTTGTGGAATAAAAAAAGGAATCAAGTTATGGCAGAGTGGAAATTGAACCTTAAATTATCTACTTAGTCCATAATATAAGTCACGGGATATTTTGTAGTGCAGAGGAAAAGCGATATTTTTATAATGATTTTACATAATTGTATTTTAAATAAGAAATAATTTGCGTTTTATCGCAAAATTGTCGACTTTTATTTAACCATTCAAGGGAGAGAGAAGTCTAAGCGTACAATGATGTATAATGCTTGTATACCGTTTCTTATGATACGGCTAATTTAATTGTATTATAAACTTATATCAACTTAATTGTACTTTTATTAATTTGATTGTATTTTAATTAAGAAATAATTTGAGTTTTAACGAAAAATTATCGACTTTTATTTAACCATCCAAGGGTGAGAGAAATCTAAGCGTACAATGATGTATAATGCTTATATACCGTTCCTTATGATACGGCTAATTTAATTGTATTTTAAAATTATTGTACTTTTATAACTTTATTCTACTTTTATTAACTTAATTGTATTTTAAGTAAGAAACAATTGACGTTTTATCACAAAATTATCGACTTTTATTTAACCATCCAAGGGTGAGAGAAGTCTAAACGTACAATGATGTATGATGCTTATATACCGTTCCTTATGATACGGCTAATTTAATTGTATTTTAAACTTATTGTACTTTTATAACTTAATTGTACTTTTGTTAACTTAATTGTATTTTAATTAAGAAATAATTTGCGTTTTTTCACCAAATTATCGACTTTTATTTAACCATCCAAGGGTGAGAGAAGTCTAAGCGTACAATGATGTATGATGCTTATATACCGTTCCTTATGATACGGCTAATTTAATTGTATTTTAAACTTATTGTACTTTTATAACTTAATTGTACTTTTGTTAACTTAATTGAATTTTAATTAAGAAATAATTTGCGTTTTATCACAAAATTATCGACCTTTATTTAACCATCCAAGGGTGAGAGAAGTCTAAGCGTACAATGATGTATGATGCTTATATACCGTTCCTTATGATACGGCTAATTTAATTGTATTTTAAACTTATCGTACTTTTATAACTTAATTGTACTTTTGTTAACTTAATTGAATTTTAATTAAGAAATAATTTGCGTTTTATCACAAAATTATCGACCTTTATTTAACCATCCAAGGGTGAGAGAAGTCTAAGCGTACAATGATGTATGATGCTTATATAGCGTTTCTTATGATACGGCTAATTTAGGAAACCCTTATTTGTCTCACTCCACATCCTGTTCCTACGTGTCTTCCATTAGTTACACCCTTCTTCCGCCTTCTTACAAGTCATCTAGAAACACCCCCGTATATAATAACACAGGATTAATTATAAAAATGAAATCCGCCCGTAATTGTTTTTTTGCGGAAAGAAAATATAATAAAACCCCAATTTAAGTGAGGATTACTAATTGCTGGGTAATATATAAAAAAAAAAAACAAAGTTTATTGGATTGAATTCTACATTTATTTATGTATACGTTAATATGTGACGCGTTTCGTCTTATTAAGACATTATCAAACACTGACTAAAAATATTTGCAAAATGTCCTTATATACTAACAATAATTGCTATTATTAGGTCTAGGAGTACATATAATGGTGGGTATTTCGGTGGGTAATGTGGATTTCTATAAATGTTAAGATAAACAATGTAGTTTAATGTCAATAAGGGTATATTAATACAATTTGTTTGGCTTTAAAATTAATATAATATTCCTAACAATTATGTATCTACAAGAATTTATATAAGACAATTTTATGTACATATATATACATGCACATACACACATACACAAATTTATACATATAAATGTTTATATATATTTATATATATATATGTATATATATATATTTATAAATATATATATATATATATATATATATATATATATATATATATATATATATATATATATATATATATATATATATATATATATATATATATTCAATACGGAATTCTACCAACTGTCTGCAGTTACAATAAATAAGGATTACTTATTCCGAAGGTATATTTCTCGATTTTTATTTATACTTCACAATATACGTACTTAAATATACCCTTCACACACATACGTATGATAGTATTGGATGGAGTTGTATGCAAGAGTTATTATTTTGATTAAAATACCCACATATAAGCTTTATTTGGTATCTATGCACTTGACGACATTTACTTTGTTCGATTAAAAATATATGAAATGATTTTTTTTTTCTTCTAACGTATTTTTTCCTTCAACTCCCATATAACAGTATCGTCATTCACCCTTAGCTCTTTTATAAACGTGAACTGTCTCCTATTAAATGTTATATTCCAATACGATATTTTTATTGACAATTAAGTAAACACCATTGAATGAGAAACTAATATAATTTTTTTTAAATTGAAATTATTAAAATTCTTCATTTTGAACAACTTTCAAACTTTTAAAGAAATAATTAATAAATTAATTTATATTTTAATTATTTGTGTATACTGTCAGTAAAAGTAGTGCAAACATTGTACATTACTGAAATTGAACTCCACAATGCAATGTTTACGCATCACGGAATATATTAAGCATGTTTAAAGTGACTTAATGGACTTTAACGTATGCGCCGGTAATGTACGAAGATGTATTATCTTCACCGTTCTAACATATGATTAACCCCTAAGAGCGTTTTCTGTGTCGTTCGTGCCACCGTCTGGAGGAATGTAAAGATGTAAAGATTATAAAAGTACAGAATAACGTGCAAACTAAAATGTGCACGGTAAATAATTTGCGCTTAGGCGGAAGTACAGAAAAAAGTAAAAATATATGTTTAAAAAAATTAATACCAAAAAAAATAATTAAGGTTTACTTTTGCACGAATTTGCACATAGATATCGAGTAATTATATGAGTAAGCTTATAAATAACGACGGATAAATAACGTTGAATACCGATTTTTTAAGTTGAGAATTACTTCATTATCATTATATTTGTAAGAAAAATGAGTAAGCTCAAATATGAAATAAAATAAATTGTCTTTTTAGTCCATATATTTTGCAAGTAATAGTTAAAATGATAAATTGACCCCGAATAAAACATTTAAGCTCGTAAAACTTCTCATAACCGCGCTTATAAAAAAATATGAATTCTAGCGAAAGTTGTGTATAAGATATAAATAATACGTTACAGCTTCCTCGAGAATTTTTCCTTTGGTTAAAATCGCTGCGGGTGAATGGAAGAAAATAAGTACACGCACGTTCATACAAGCGGTCATTGTAAGAGCTGAACCCCTGGTAACCGAGATCTGTTTGTGTGACAATTTTAGTTTATTCCTTCAACTTTCTCGACTGACGACCTCCCAGGGGAGCATTTCAGCGGAGATGACTACACTTTATCTTCAGTTTATCCCAGTTTCGAGACTGGATAGGTTTAGGGTCACCCCGCCTGCGACTTCTCAAACTTTGTCGATCTCCCGATGGCGTATTACCGTTTGCGTGTTCAATAGGATACGAATTTGTAAACAACATCAAATTGCGAAGTATTGTGAATTCATAGAACTGGTCTTAAATCATGAACGCCGGTTTATAGTGCACAACATTTTGGGGCGTTTACTGTGGCATACTCAAGAAATCATAAAATAATGATATTTTTGCAAAGTGACGTAAGTAGGCTACTTAGGGTTGAATTTGAGGCATACACAAAAGACTTCGATAAAAAGGCTATCATTTAATAGTAGTATTTGTTTATACTACAAATGTTCCCATCACTAGTGTCTGCCCACGTTACCGTAAAAAATCGCTGTTTTTAGATTACTTTTTCCACTATTCCTCATATTTATATAATGACCCACTTGGATTCATGAAATTAGTATGAAATTAAATGATTTTTGACTTTGATTAAAATACACATATCACTTTGAAAAAATAAACGAATAAATATTTCCCTTGAATGTTTTCCGCAGATACTTCGTGGCATATTTTATAAACTTTATAAAATTAAATAACTTAGTTTTAACCACTTTTTTATTAATACAATTTAACCTACTGGTTTCGACAAGAACCTTATCATCATCAAGGTTTGTTTACCCTGATGATAACAGAGTTCTTTTCGAAACAGGTAGGTTAAATTGTATTAAAAAAAAGTGGGTAAAACTAAGTTATTTAATTTTATAAGATATTTCGTACGAATACGAACATAATATATTTCGATGGTGATTTATTAAAAAAAGTGTTATACATATAAGCAAAAATACAGCAAAACTTTCCTCTCTCACTCTATCTCTCTTTCCTATGGCGCTAGAGCCCATATCGAGCCTTGGCTTCCAGCAACATTCGCCTCTAACCCCTTTTGTCCTCAGTGGCTGACTTCAAGTTTGCTATCTGGAGAACTCATGCTGCATCCTTTCTTACTTCGTCTTCCAACATCAGTCTGGGTCTTCCCACTTTTCTTCTTTCACCTGGATGTCAAGTCATAATTCTTTTAGGGACGCATGTAGAAACGCGTGTATTCGGTATTCTCTGTACATGCCTAGCCCATCTCAACCCAAGGAGTCTCATATGGTACATACAAAAATACTTACGACCTTCGATATAAAAGCAATATGTTTCATTTTACCTTTCAGTAATATTGAACGTCCCAAAATGAAACGTTTTTGTAAGGCTAAATAATCCGGTGAATTTTGAGTTAAAGTCAATAAATACAACATGGAACATTTTGAAAATTGGTATTGCTCACAAAAACGTATGTACTTGATCGGATCTATGTAATAAATAGTACCAAACACGCCAGCGGAAATACGCTTACCGATGACATATAAATTCGGTAGGCCAAGTAATTTGACGGCATGCTAAATTTAGTCGAACGTCTCTAAATGCTCAATAAACCAGAGACTGACAGCGAAAGATTTTGATAAATTAAGGTGTTCTTTGAGAAAATATATTAGTGATATTTAATAAATTAAATTCGTTTGACGAGTAAAAATATAAGATTTTTGATATTCATGTCAAAATGGCTTCTTTGTAGAAGAAGTTAATTTAAAGTCAAATTAATCGAAAATTGTTAAAACAGAGTTCAATGAAATTAAATTCATAATTTCGATTAAGTTTTCATCTACGTCTGAATAGATTTTATAAATGACATTAATTAAACATTATTTTAAAATGAAAAATTTGTTTCTGGTTGATATAAGAAAATTTGAAATCTATAGTTTGATCTATATTTGCGTTTGCTATTAGCGTATACACAAATGAATATATAAACCATACACTCGTAGAAACACAAACTTTTCGGATTGTAATGTATGTACTTGAAAAAAAAACACATTTTTTATTATATAGCCAATTATATATATATAAATATATATATATCTATATATATATATATATATATATATATATATATATATATATATATATATATATATATATATATATATATATATTATATATATATATATATAAATATATATATATATATATATTTATATATATATATATATATATATATATATATATATATATATATATATATATATATATATATATATAAATAAATATATATATATATATATATATATATATATATATATATATATATATATATATATATATATGTATATATATATATTTATATATATATATATATGTATATAAATATATATATATATATATATATATATATATATATATATATATATATATATATATATATATATATATATATATATATATATGTGTATATATACCCATATACGAGTATATATACATCAATTGGTGTTTCAATAAATACGCTAAAACATTATGAACTATTAGTAAATAAATTAATACTACACCTATGAAAAATCCTTTTAGATACTTGTAAGAGTAGGTATACATATTCAATTAATATTCAAATTAAAATACGGCCTTCCTTCCCCAAACAATAACGAAGAACATAAAAGGCTTCCTGAGAGCTGAGAACAAAAGTAATATCAAAAATATAGTACGCAAACATGTAATAAAGTTATTATGTGTGGAATATGAAGGGAAAGGTTAGTCTCCTGTGAGAATGGGAAGTAGGTTCTAGTAAATGATTGGTACATGTTTATATTGCGAGGGAAGACTTTTCTTATATACCGAGTAAAAGGGTGAGCGGCAGATGTCAACATTGAGATTTGACTGTGAGAAATGCACATCTTTTCACTAGGAAAAAATATTACGTTAAAAGTGTTTGTATACATTTTTATTCCGTATTCTGAATCCATGAAGAATTGTAATTTTACAAATAACTTTTGATATTTTTAAAAATACTCTATATTTTTATTAATAAATTGGTATAAAATTAAAAATCGGTGTTAACTGAACCACAAGATTCTATTGTATATCTCATTAGCAATTTCTGGTATAATTTATTGAGAAGTTAGTAATAATATTACCAGGGGCGCACCATTTTGTAGCGGTGGGGAAAGGACTTTTCTAGAAAAGAAAAGAAATGCGGGAAGCAAAATACCATAACTGTATTATTATTCTGAACTACTGTATCTCCGGGAAATATTACATAAACGTGCAAAGAGGGTTATTCTGGCAAGAAATAATGACCTATATTACATTTTAGTCTATAAATAGGTATATTGTGAGGGTATGTGGGTAAAACTTATTTATTGTGTAATGATTACTTATTGTTGATGATTGATGTATTGTTGATGATACGCTTGCATGATGCGTTATTGATAAACTAATAATTACATCTACATATATAAATTCTTAAAAATAATATTACCAACAATTGTATTAAGCTTTAAAATTTTAATTCTCTTAAATATTGCCATGTGAATAAATTCTTCCTTTCCCAGAAAATAAATATAAGGGTACATACCTACATCCCCCATTAGCTACTGTTGTCTCCCATAAATTATTGCTGCACGTGTTAAAACTGGTACTTAGAATTGTTTAGCTACATAAGGACCGTAGTCCATTTGATCTTCACATTCGTTTGATAATGGCCTAACAAGGCGAAACAATTGTCACAATATAATTTTTATGTGTTTTTGATAGTAAAATACAACTTAGTAGACTCAAAAAATCTGTGTTTGATTTAAAATTAATACATAAATATTAAAAAAGTTTAAACTCATGGAATTTAGGCACACTTAGGTACGAAATATCCTTTACATTTCAAAGGTTCAAATTTTCTACATCCACCTAAACGTTTTGTAATTAAAGGTACTATGTTTATTCAAGAAATAAAAATATATATAAACACCTAGAAAATAACTACACATAAACGAACTTTAAAGACATTTTAAGAATTTTAAGGCATTTCAATAATAAACAATAAAATATTTATTTATTATTAGAAGAAAAAGCTTATTTTTTAACTTACAATATTAATTTTTAAGAAAAAGTAAAGGCAGTCTTTGTTATTTCCACAAAAATATAATGATAAAGCGACATTACCAACTTAAAAATATAAAGTACTTTAAATGCGCTTCATGATTTATCACGAGTTTTTATCTATGACGTTGTTCTCACAAATGAACGATATGAGTAATTCCGATTTTCAAAAATAAAAGTGAGAATCTTATCATATTTTTTTATCCTCATGTTATAGATATTATGCCTATTTATGTTAAATAAACATTTACTTGTAAGTAGGTATGTTAATGGTGAGTATTCAGTATTTTTACACGCCACTAAAAGTATCTACATATGTGATTATTGTTTAATATTTTGAATATTTTTCTATTTTTTAAAGATTAACTAATCTTTTATGAATGTAAAAAATGTATTTTTTTACCTTTCAATTTCAAAAACGAAATGAATATGTCGGTTTGTCACATTGTTTAAACTGCAGTTTCTTAGGTAAGTTCAGGAAAAGCACTCAAACGGAACCATATCTCTTGTTGGAGAACTTTTGAGAGCATGATCATGAATTTCTGTCTTCCATCTGATTCTCACTTCGTCCCATTCATTCCTCTTTCTCTCCCACATATATTCCTCGCCCTTTATCCTCTCTTATTCATCACCACCAGATCTCTGGCTCGAGAGACCATAAGTCCGTTTGGCACTTTGACAAATGGGGAATTGAAAATTCTTTAAGAAATTTCTAGTGTCAAAGGTGCTTTCTGCATCGTTGTTTTGTGAGAAAAATCAGACTTTTAGTTCAGATATTGTGTAACGAGAGCTTTATTAAAGCATTTTTTTTTTCAAATCCTTGTCCAAAAGTTTTGAATAAAAAAAAGACTGCCATGTTAAACCCACCGAGGTGTAGAAAAACTTTTACAAGTTTTTTTTTCTTATTTTCGAAACTTACGTTTCATAATTATATTCTTTAAAACGTATTTTTCAAAAAGCAAAACAAGCTGTTGGCATGGATTTATAATTAAAAACTCGTATGAAGATTTAATATTTTCTGTTTTAATAAATGACACGTGAATAAAAATACTTCGATGAGCAATGATCATTATGTTTGATGACATAGGTTTAAACTGTAAAACGATGTATCAACTGAGTTTTTTCACATATTCTATATTGATAACCCCGTATGTTTTATGATCACGTGTTTTACGTAGATTAATACAAACACAGCAAATTGATCCGATTTTTTCAGTTTTAACGGAGTTCTATGTTTCGCAAAACAATTTTACGATGAAGAATTTGTCTAAAGCCTATGTTAAAATACCTCGAATTTTTAAGGTGTTTTGGAACAACCATTAAAATAAACCCCATTAAATTTAGCGGAACTTTTGGACTTTCCACACATTCCCACTGTAGTGTAATTAATAGCCAAATAAATTCTACAAGTAGCTTCATTTGTATTCCCGGAAGACAAAACATACGATTTATATTAGGGGAAAGTTTCATTGTACATTTACCTTTTTCTCTAGGGTAATTAGGTATGAACGCACACACCGACATTTACGAGAAAGTATTAACATAAATATTATGCACACTCTTCTGTATACCTATATTTCCCTGTCACCATTTCTTCTACCTTTATTATTTCTTCGTTCATTTTGATTAATTTTTACCTGCAAATCGCAAACCACTGAACGTATCACTAAAATTCTTCATTTTAATTTCTATTCTATTAAAATTTGACCGATAAATATTTTTTTAAACCAAATTCAATACAAATAAGTACACGAGAAAAAAGCAATGAAAAATATTCATAATTAAGTCATTTCTAACAAAATAAGAACTTTATAATAGATTTATATTATCCACTGACACTTCGTGATGGAATTGCATTTTTAATTTATTATTAGATTAAAACCAATATTTTTAGCTTTTCCACTTTTTTATTTGACCAGCGACCGGGTTTCGTCGTTACAGACATCATCAGACTGGACCAGTCTGATGATGTCTGTAACGACGAAACCCGGTCGCTGGTCAAATAAAAAAGTGGAAAAGCTAAAAATATTGGTTTTAATCTAATAATAAATTATAAGAACTTTATTTTTTTTAAAGATTTTAACTCTTCACGTATGCATTCTATGCTCTCTTTACTTGGTAGATTACTTTTTCCTCTCAATTTTATGAATAATAAGGATCGGTAATATCATGTTGCGGTCGGCAAAATTACAAAAAAGGGGAATTGACTGCAAAGTGACGCAACACAGATGCTAGTAAATTGAAAATCAATCCTATTAATGTCAGAGCTTGTTTTAAAAGAAGTACAATATATTTGATTGAGTTTGTAGAACCTAACCTCTTTAAAAAAATCTCTTCCACCATATTGACATTTAAAAATATGTTACGTATACGTAACAATTAAATAGTTATATATATTTTTCTAAATCTTCTCTTAAGGTTTTTTTTCCAAAGTGTTTTTTTTTCCATGTTCGTATTTTATTGGTGATTTCTCCAAGATAAATACACGTATAAATAATAAAAAACTCATCAGGATTGAGATATTAATTAAAACACCCTATCTCAAGGGTGCTTTAATTAATATTCCTGCGGCACCTTATAAAAATGGAGCCACATAAATTATTTTCAACCAAATAAATTATTTTCTATTGAAATTGTATTTTATAATGCATAAGCGTTTTATATTTAAAAAATAGGATGTTTAAACAAAGTGGGAATCGAAGGCCTATCTCAGACTCTGAGGAACTTACAACGACGCTTATAATTGAAAAGGTTTTGAGTGTGTCCAAATAGTTGATTACAAATCTGGGGTTTCTCCACTTATGACTTATTTATAATTTTTTGAAATATCTCTACATATATGAAGAAAAATATGGAAGTCTAGGTGTTAACAGGGCTGGTTGAGTGAACACTTTGACTAACCCATGATTGAAAACTACACTACTTCAGTTTTTGGAACTCTTTCTTATTTTTATGGGAGTAAGGTAAAAGTAATTAAAAAAAAAAAAATTAAAATACTATTTTTGGGCCAAAATTTTTAAAAGTACAAAAAGCATGCTGATAATTAACAATTTAAAAAAATATACAAATTCAGCTTTGTGTAAAACGTTCACTCTGTTTTACGTCATTACAATTCGTTCATATTATTTCTCTTGGGAACTCATGCGTTTAAGTACGAGTACGTAGGGATCATAAAGATAGAAGAACAGTATAATATTGTTAGAGAAACTAATTGAAGGAGCCGTAATTACGAGTATTTCCGAAGCGCTAATGATATTCGCAACGAGTGTTTGCCTACAAAGTGTACACAAAGAGCGCCCTTTATTGACCTCGAAACTTTGTCTAAATGATGACCTTCATAAAACCTCCTAAATGTCATCTTTTTGTTATACTCACTCATTTAGGAGCTTTACCGAGAAACGGACATAAAATTCGTTAGGGCGTTTCTAACTTGACTCAAATAATGTAAGTGGGTGACACTCTATGATATTTTATTACCTATAATTAACTGTAGGGCGTGCTATTAAGTACTAAATGAAAAATGCTATAAAAATCTAGGAATTCTATTATTTTTGCGTTTTATAAAAACATATTTAAAATATAGAGGACTGAGTATTTACAGGGCTTACGACCGTCATAGGCTTGGTTAAGTGATCACTTTACACACGTGTAGCATCCACCAATTCTACCCATGATCGACAATCACACTTATCAAATTCTTGAAATTGTAAGATATATTGATCTAACTCGAAAGACACTGCTTGACTATACTAGTGACATCAATGGTGGGATGAGGGAAGCTTTTGTTAAATAAAAATTCTTTCATTTGTATATGAGGTCCGAATCCTGGATTATATTCACGTACTTTGAGAAAAATCATTTTCATTCAATAAATTAATTTTGTTTAAGCTTATAACTAGACTAATTAATTTATGTACAACATTTTGAGTGTGTCTAAAAATATTTTTTTTACAGTAAATCAAAAAAATCATCGTGAGGTTTGATAAAAGTACTGCCTAAAGCCAAAGGCCACGGGAGATTCTTATCCTGTATGTTTACTTAAGCTAAACTTGTAAAGGACTTATCGTCGAACCTTTTTTAGAATCCTTTTCGATAAAAGTAAACAATAAAAATATTACTAAACTTTGATTCCACAGATCTCGCAGGAAATTGTTTTCTTATGTAATCGGATAAAAGAGATTAAAACAAATAAATTAAACGGAAAAAGGTCAAAATTGCCAGAGAGTAAATGGCAGACAAATGTTTAACGAAAGGGATATTCATCTGAGGAAAAAAGATCAAATTAACGGTATTATTATTTCCTTGAATCCATTTTCCAAACAAAAGTCAGGATTTTTTGCAATTATTATTAACTTACATACTTATCTAGACAGCCTTGATATGTTATTTGTGATGTAGGTACTGTATTTTGTATCTTCTTTGATGTAAAAAAAATTACACGCTGTTCAATATCACACCAATATATATCATAATCCATATAAAAGGCTTTTACATTATCTTTATCGGAAATAAAAGAAAAAAAGGAATGTTATTATTTATTACATTAAATGTATGCTCTTTATTACAGATATACTGTATTATTATGCTAAAGATATAACACGATACAATTTAGTCGAAGATAAGTGAATAAAAGGGGAGTATGGACATAAAATAAAAAATTAAAAAGGTGGTGAAAATTTCAAAAATAAATAAAATGATCACTTAACCGAGCCGATGATAGGTTACTACCTATTAATTCGCTAAGGTTTTCATTTTTTTTCATATATTGTTCTTATAATATATTGCTTCTATCTATAATAAAATTTATACCAAAACTATTTTCCGACAAAGATGATAACGGAGGGGCGGGTTATACTGTTTTAATTATTTTTTTTAATTTGCGAGTCAGGCAATGCAGTAAGAGACCTTAAGGACCTTAAGGGAGCAATCAGTTTCACATGTACAAATATATTTTTTAAAATTTATTTCAAAACATATTACATACATAAATCATATAAGTATACATATAACATTCCCAATGAGTAATTTCTATTTCTCATTTTGGGACATAGGATTAAGGTTAACAAGACTGGAACACAAATAATAAAGTAACAAAAAAGATTTTTTTTAATAACCAAAACTAATACTTATACATGGCAAAATATAAAAACAATAAACAGGTATAATAAATAGGCACAATAAGTTTATTTAAAATAAATAAATAAGAAAACAGAAGGTAAGAAGCAAATTTAATTAATAAACAAATGAGAAAATATAACATATGAGAAAATATAAAAAAAACATAACGTAAAAACAAAATAAGAGAATATGATTAAACACTACATATATATATTTCCATAAAGTACCCTCTCAGATCATTTATTTTGGATCCCCGAATGGGTTTTTTTTTTTTTTATTCATTTAATATATTTACATTTTTATTTATAACATAATAACATTTGAATCATTTATACATATGTAGAACTTTTATATTTTCGATTCGCTGTGCCTCTCCATAAAAGAGTCTGTGCTCTTGTGCTTGGAAAGGGACTTACACTCGTGGTTTAATGTTATATAATAAAAGATATAATAGTTTTTTTAATATATTTTTTTAAAGATTTAAATGTATAGAGCTTTAATTTTTTTCTTGAGGATTTTTATATCATCTATTTTTTTTATTTCTTTAGGGAGTTTATTGAAATGTTTGATTGCCAAATATTTGAAGTTTTGCTGAAATTGCTTGGTGTTGCATTTTGGAATAGAAAAATCGTTTGAGAATCTCGATGATAAATTCTTTGTTAAATTTAAATAGTTGTCACCCTTTAGTATTTGAAAAACTGCGGTTTTTTTTATAAATGGATTCTATATTTGGGACTTGAAATTTTTTAAATAATAATTTTGTTGGAAATATGTTTTTTTTTTCAAGATGACTTTAATTATGGTTTTCTGTACTATTTTCACTGAGTTCAGTATGTTGTTGTATGAGCCTCCCCATGCAATAATGCCATACTGTAGTAGTGAGTGAACGATAGCATAGTAAACTCTTTTTAGGTTGTCGATGGTTAGTATGTTTCGGATTCTAATGAATATATATATGCATTTTCTTATTCGTTTTACTAGTTCATTAATGTGACTATGGTATTTCAAATGTTGGTCTATTATTACACCTAGATATTTTTTTTATTTTTTATTTTTTTATTTATTTTTTTATTTTTTTATTTTTTTATTATTTTATATATCGCTCACTCCTTTCAAGAACGTCATAAATCAAAAAACTTGATTTTTCAGTAGAACGTTTTTAAAGTTTAACAATATAATAATATTAAAAATAAATATCTAGCCATTTATTGAACTTTTTATTGTGCAACAGATCTTTTTAGGTAAAACTTGAATATTTTTTCTCCATTTGAAAACTTTCTGCCTTGTAGCGGGTAAATATTTAGTTTAAAATATGCCGCTTTTGCTGGGATATAGTTTTTTGGGATATAGACATTTTCTGGGCATTCCGAAAACACGCACAACTGAAAATTGACGATTTTTGATTTATGACGTTCTTGAAAGGAGTGAGCGAGATGGTTAATTTGGGTATTGGCAATATAATTTTAGGACCTTACTCCAAATTAAGTAGTGTTTATCGGCTCCACATGTATTTTGTTATGTCCTCGTGTATTATGTTTATGAATTTCTTTGTTAAAAATCGGTATTGTGCTGCTGTGAGTCGTTTTAAACAACGATAGTACAATATATTATTAACTTATTTTTTAATGTTTTTTTTTTAAATAGTTAAAATTGTAAAATTGTATCGAGTAGGGGATCAATTGGTTGGTCAATAAATCGAAATCTGCAGTGCTATAACCGAATCCAATTTTGAATGAAACACGCAATAAAAAAAACCCAAAATTACTCCACCCCAATGTCGACTCTCAGAATAAAGACATTCTCGTATCTCGGCGAAGCAATAAAACATGGGTCACGATTCAAACACTTTGTTAGAGAAGCCATCACAAAATACAAAGGTGGAATCCGCGCAGGTTCGCAGCCAGGCTAGTCATATTATACCATCGCCAACCTGTTTGTATCGGAGGAATAATTCAAACATTGACCCCCTACCCCTTTCTGGTCGCCTGCGCCATAAATATTGTTTCTCGGACTAAAAGTGGCCGCCAGGTTGTTTTTCTTTATCGCTACCTGTTTCAGATAAACGAGCCAGTTGTTATTTTTCGCCACTTTTCGCCCGAGGCAAATTTATATTTTACGCATTTCGGTAAAATGGTAGCGAAAATACAAAGGTTAAACACGATCTTTCGTTTACTTATTAAAACGGTTTCTAGATTTCGCCACACTCGGCCGTCCAATTTGACACACCTACCCTTTTACTAATCACGGCGAACGAGAAAGAAAATACTATCGCTAGTTTCTAACGTTCCGATATTTATCGGGTAAATTAGTAGAACATATTACCAAAGCAAAGCGGCTTTAACACGTTTAGATATCGGACCGATTAACACTTTAGTAATACTATAGCCTGATAAAGTTATAAACGCGCATGTTATAATGGGCATACGGCATATGTGAAGCTAACGTAAGTTGATTTTCATAAAATGCAAATTAATTTCTCTCCGTACTAGTAATAATCGTTTGGGGGTGATATTTCAATCATACCTTCGTATTAAAACTATTATTCATACTCATATTTGGGTATATTAGAAAATATGGGTGAATCTTCTTCTTTGGCAGCTGTCTCTCCACTGCTGGATGTAGACCTCTGACATCTCTTGTTTGGGCTTTTTCAATCCACTTCATCAGCCTATCTTTTCTGAGGCTAGTCTATTTCTCTTTTCATGTCCCATGGTCTCCACTACGACCTGCTATTGCCACCGAGTGGCAATATGTGAATACATGTTTTATATATATTAACATTTCTAATTTGAAAACTATACGAAATACCCTATTGTTTTAAATCCTTTTCTATTAATATTTAGTTAGAAAATAACATAGAGATCTGGAAAAAGTGACAAAATATTTTACAAGTAGGCTCAACTGCGAAACTGGCGTCGCAGGTTCGATTACCGCCAAGTGCAAAATAAATTCAATAACGATTGATTTTTAATTGGTCTAGGTATTTGTGATGTATTTTTTACATTTAATTACCCAATTCTTACTATCCTACCTGCAGACAAGCCTAAAAAATGGAGGCCTTGCGGGTTATTCCTTAAAAAACGCATTTTCCCTATAAAGTCTTTCTATATGTTTTATATAACAAAAACAAAAAAAGTACCTACCTACGCATAACTTCAGTGTTCAGATTAAACCATAATAAAGTACCGTGTGTGTGACGTTAGGAATTCCATAGACAATTATGGCTTGTTCGCACATGTACCTCACACATTTATGCTCGGTTCATATTCATCGCAGCCTCTATTTAGTGGAGATCGTTTATTTTATTGCCACGCTGTATGGGTATGCATGAATGTGTTCATAGCATGAACGTACTTCTTGTTATATTATACTGTGATCACATTTATATTCAGCTTCTAGTGAGAGGATACCTAGTTTTCTCTTCAGAGAATCGAATAGAAATGGTTCTGGCAGAGTTGTCGTTCCGTGAACTAGAAAGGGAACGATTACATTACAAGTAGGGAGAAATATTGTATGATTTGTGCCGGGAGGGCATGTCAAGGGTAATATTATATTGTATCTTGTTGATAAAGTTACATTTCATGAGTATTGACTACTTTATTCAGCATAATATCACTGTACTATCCTGGCTACCCTGGTCGGTACATGTATGTAATGCCTTGTTTGTTTTTCAATCGAACAAAGGTAATTCATACAATAGATTCTATTGATTCAAGCTTATAAAGGATAAAATTACTGTCGTAATTATCATTAGTTAACTTTTAATTAATATTTTATTTTTCGATTAACGTAAGATGATTGTTCAAAGGTAGAATTTTTGGTCAAAACCGTACAAAATTATATTTTGCGTGAAAATTTCGACTACCACTGTAGGACCCTTCTTCAGGGTATAAAGTTATGCAGTGAAATAAAATCATTTGTTTTTTTTTATCAATGGCATGTCACTCACTCCTTGATTTTTAAAACTTGATTTTTCAGGAGATCGTTTTAAAAGTTAAAAAATATAATAAAATATATTAAAAATAAATATCAAGCCACGTATTGAACTTTTTACGATGCAACAGATCTTTTTAGGTAAAACCTGAATGTTTTTTCTCCATTTAAAAAATATTAGGTTTATTTAGAAAAATAATTAAACAATACCTTTTCTACAAAATGCAAAAACAACACTTTCTGCCCTGTAGCGGGTAAATATTAAGTTAAAAATATGCCTCTTTTGCTGGGATATAGCACATTTTCTGGGCATCCCAAAAACATGCACAACTGAAAATTGACGATTTTCGATATATGACGTTGTTGAAAGGAGTGAGCGATCTGTCAAAAAATATTAAGATTTTAGCAAAATTAACAAAAAATAGGTCAACTAAGTTACGCGTTGAATTTAAATAATGTTTAAAGAAGGAAATTTTATCGGAGTCAGGCAATTAGGCTATTACCAATGTCCTTCCAAAGTAAAATTATTAAATCACGGTAAGTTTATATAAACCCATATTGAAATCCAACTTGACACTGAAAATTTAACATACTACCTAAATTTGCTCTAATATTATCAAATTCGTCCAAAAAAGTCATGCAGTGAGTTGATGTATTATTTACCAATGACAATTTTTAAATAACCCACGCTCTTGTCCAACATAAAAGACAATGTAATTGCGAAACTACTACAATTACCTGCCAGTATCGCTCACAATAAACACAAAACTCCATTGATGTATCGTGTGTAATGTTTGTTTTTCCGTTGACATTAATTACCTGTCCATATTCGAAACAAAATTGCTTTTCTGACGAAATCCAATTTAGTTTAAATTTGTATATTATTCAAGTTCTCTATGAAAACCTGTTTTCTTTAATAAAGATGAAATAATAATAAAAAAATCATCTAAATTTTATAAAAATTTAACTCTGAACCCGTAAATGAAAAAGCATACTAATCAAAATCTAATCAAGTTGTAATTTGTTAAATAAGCTAAATTAAAAAATAAGTCAACAAAACAAGTGAATAATATCGCAATAAAATATACTGCACTAAAGAAATCATATGTTGTCTCATCAATTTATTTAGATAACATAAGATTTCTTTTGTGAAAATTATAATGAAGGTTTTTATTTCCTTGATGTACGACTTTCGACCTGGCAATATCGATAATATTCTATTAATATCATATTATTATTATTAGACAGTAATCTCGAGAAACGATATCCATTGCCAAAAGCGGTAACATAATTTTTAGTACGCATGTATGCATATATGAGAATACGTATATATAGATTTAGTTTATTTAAAATATTTTTTTGTCCGCCTCCGTAGCGTAATGGTCAGCACGCTCGGCTACCGTTCTGGAGGTCCCGGGTTAGATTCCCAGGGGGGGGGGTCAAATAAATAAAAGTGTTTTTTTCAATCTAATATTTATTCAATACTGACCTGAAGCGTAGGGGTGATCACCTTTCCTTCGTGTGACAACCAAGATAACACTGCGTTTATATGATGCAGTTCCCTATGCAGCATTGGGGTGCAGATAAGGGTTAAAAAAAAATCGCTAAATCTTCAATGGAAAAATGTCACTATTATAAATTCAACTAATCTACATAGTTCTTTGGAAAGTAAAGGCTTTATTTAATAAGTACTAATGTAATGAATTGATTCGGCAGTCTATTTGTGTTAAAAATCTATCCATTCTTAATGTAAGTTTTACTTAGACTATTTCTAAAATAGTGGTATAGACCAAGTCAAACATAAATTAAAAATAATGAGCACTAACTTTAATACAAGGCGATGAATTTTTCTAAATATTTTTGTACAAAATAGCTCCTATTTCTCCTAATCTACTTCTGTAGTTCGTCATTGTCTTCATTCATATTTATGTTTATTTACAAATAAATTTCATCCAAACTTGCATTGTATATATTATAAACTATGAACATTGATGTAAATTACTTCTCACTCCAATGAATGTATCGGTAGGGAAGGTTGCTGCAGGTTCTGCTCCAATCTCGGCCCCCTTAACGACCCCCGTATTACTATTCTGGGTAGTGTAAGCGCTGCGCTTGTTCAGTGTACAGCCATCGCAAAGGAAGACATTTGCATAACAGCCGTAAAACTGAGATTCGTTAACAAGTGGGGTGATATCTGTGATACCGCTGCAGGGGCACACCCACGCGAGGGGTGGCAACCATCCCCACTCTTTTGGGGGATGACCTACACAATGCAAATCGAATTTTTGCATTTTTAATTGTATGAAGAGTCGCTGTCGTTTTTATCAAAATCTTTTTCTAGTCGAAGAAACAATCGTTGGAAAATATTTTAATGAAAATATATTTTTTTAGGGAAATTCTATTTTTTTTTACCTTTTTAATATTTTGTAATTATAAGCAAAGAACCTTACGTTTTTTCACGAATTGATTACAAAAGCAATTTTTTTATAAATTTAAAAATAAAATACATCTATGACGTAAAACGTTTTACAAAATAATATATAGGTTTACAACATTTTGAGTGTGTCCAAATACTTGTTACACAAAAATCTGGATTATCTCCAATTAAAGGAGTTATTTTCAATGTTTTTTTTCTGGCGTTTCTCATGTGTGTGATTATAGTACTGTGATGTCAATAATGGGTAGAATTGGTGAATGTAACACGTGTGTAAAGTGATCATTTAAACCAGCCTATGACGGCTGTCAGCCCCGTAAATGCCCAGACTTCCATATTCTTCTTCATCTTTGATGAGATGTCAAAAAACAATATATAGGTTAATTAGTTAGCACTTGATACATATAAGCGATGATAAAAAAATTACATCGATACAATCCAGTGCCCTGTGCATCGTGTAATGGGTAAAATAACAAATTTATATGCATTTAATTAAAAATTATTTTAAATATAAAATATGGCCGAAAAACATTAGTTATAACATAATTCATGTATCGAAGCATACTAAACATACATTTTGAACATGTATAAGATCTGCCATGAATAATTTGTGTGGTAAAATATACGACAAAAATATATAGGTTATGATAAAAAAAATGCATTCATTTGAGGCATTCCATGTTGAGTGGTTGTGTTAATTCACTACAGCTTGTGGGGAACATCCCGACCCCTACATAGTTCTCCATACCACAACACTATGGACTTATTTTGTCTATAGTCGCTGTTAAACTTTTCTGCATACATTTGCCGCGAGAACTTTTGCCAGATGTCAGCACTCAGAACAAAAGGGACCATTCAGTATTTAAAGACAGATGTACAAACTTGAACTATTTGTCTATCTACAATTTGCAGGTGCAAAGCTTGTTAAAACAGTACAAAACATTCCAGACTGGCCGCATAGTACAAATTTACAATGGCTTGTATGCTAAATTTACAAGCTTAAACATACTAGCAAAAATATGCAACCCCGAGCGCTTAAGAAGTCTATATAATTATCCTTTTCCTCCCCGTAATTGATTGCGTCCAGTATTTTTTCTCTATTTTCTTTTCCATTTAAAAGTAGTGTTCTTTTCCTTTAGTTCCTTTACTTATGGCATCCAAAGCCAGTCAAATGTATTTTTTATTTATATCTATAAATCTAATGCACTTTCGTGTAATACTGCGCTTTACGTTCAGAGTCTTCTTCTTCCTGGCTTCATTCTAATGTGGGGGTGGTGTTAGCCCGTTGTGGAAGCGTCGGAGTTAACAGTGTGGTAACTTACTAAGCCCGATTGGTACTCGATCACGGGAACACACGTCCACTAACTCCTCAGAGGTTGCGAATAATTATTGTTTAAAATCATGAAAAGAATAAATGCTCAACTTACTAGGGAATTCATATTTATTTTAGCACAAAAGATTTTTGATTACAAGTTGACTTACAATTTACGGATGCTTCTACTCTACACTGATATTTACAAAAAAAACTATATTAATAAAAATGTTACTAGGCACGAGACATAAAGGTAGTGCGTATTGACAGAGCACACTGCGGCATCGGTGACGGAAGAGAGAGAGTACCTTGCTTTGCTTTGGTTTATAAGGACTTGGTGACGTCACTTTGTGTGTTTGTAAACGCGCGGGTCGCTCACCACACTAACTTATCGTCTTTGTAGACTATTGTAGTCAGCTCTCCTCGTCTTTAGGTTGTAGTTCCTTTTACCATATACAACAGCCATTCCTTCGAATCATGTTTTCTTTCTAAAGGATCCATGAATTCTTTAGTCTTCCTATAGAGTTCAAGGAAGATTCATGACGATAACCTGGTTCACAATACGATCAAGATCTTTGCGTTCTCTCCCATATCATCTTAATTATTTTTCCGCTACCTTACTATTGATGTTCGTTACACCAAGGCTTCCATGAATGCGTGAGCTCTTTTTATTGTCTCTAAGGTCCACTTGACCATATAAGCATTCGCATTTCAGCAGTTTCTAGTTGCCTGGAGTAGATGTTATACATCGTCCAGCAATCAGAGCCATCGAGAAGTGCTGGTTTGATAATTGTTTGATAAGCTTTTTTGGTAGATTTATAATCAGAGTGATGTGTTTATGTCAGAGTAAAAAATGGCATTAGATAAAAAAGTTTTCTATTTAGTTCCCCCATTGACGATCCTCATATTTTTATGCCCTTCTAAATGCGGAGTGTTTCGCGAAATGTAAAGTAATTTCTTCTATTATTACTTTTATCGGCGAGTATGATTTTAACGTTGTGAATATTGGTAGACCGAGCAGGAACAGGTGTCTAAAAGGTGTGTTTGAGCCAAATGGGAACTAGACCTTTAGCTGAACTCAGCGATTTTTTTCTCTTCTGTAATCTTCCGCACAGATAAGCAACTTTTATTGTTATGTACTGGAAAAAAGTATATCGCACAAATGTGAATCTGGGATAGTGAGATTTAGAGAAAGTAATAAAGTTTTTTTGTTCACGGATAATTTAAAGAAAATTGCAGGTGATTAGCACAAAAAAAGATTCAGTCACAAAATAGCGTTTAGTTTTGGGTGAATTTCGAACTCTTCTACAATAAATATTTCAAATTAAATAAAAAAAACTATTGGAAGCTCATTTTACGCGAAGCTCCATTTTCGCAGTATGTAATATTAAAAATGTTGATTGTATTTTTTGTATTTTATTCGATGGTTTTAATTTAATAAAACAAATGAATTAAATGAAAATACAATTTTCATATTTCAACTCTGTAATAATAAAAAAAAAACATGTTGAAGGAAAGTGAGAAAATTATTCAGCTTTGTTAATTTTAAAAATTATATCGTACACTACTCTTTAATTTTTTTGTACAATGGGTATAAAACAAATCAGTAGTAAGTTAAGGAAAATTTAAAAGTATCATTATTTTACTATTTTTTTCATTAGCCGGGGTTGTTTTCTTGGTTACTGCAATTGTTATCAAAATCCAGTTATGCATTTTTGCCATACTATTAGTAACGTAAAAAAGCGATTGTAAAAATAGCATGAGCTATAAAATGAGTTTCTTGAGTTGAGATACTTATTTGTTTGCCATAATTGAATTTATGGTTATCAAAAACGATAGAAGTCCAAATTTTCACCCAAAATATGTAATATATTTCATGCTTTCATTTGAAAAAAAAATGTTTAGTACTTAAGAAATGACAACTTTCTTAAATTTTTTTAGGAGATTCAAACACTAATTTTTACAATATGCGTAAAATATTTTAAATATTTAAAAACATAAACTTAAAAAATAGCAATGTCAAATCTGCCAGATAACAAATGAAAACATTCATAAAAGAAATATAAAAAACCTTCAATAAAAAATAATAAATATTTTTTAACAGAATAGGGTTCTACTGAAAAAACCGTTTTTATAAAAAAAATTCTTATCTTTTGGTTAAGAAAGAATATTTATTTCAGAAAAATCACGTGGAAGTAGTACCTTATATTACTTTAAATAAATAGAATGCAACCAGAGCAAGGCCTGCTATAACGGAGACTGTGAGCTATTTTTAAATGACCTTAATTCTGTTTGGTTTGGGAAATGTGGGACAAGAGTTCAGGAATACGTCGACATTGGCCTGAATGTACCCTTTTATCATCTGTCGATAAAAATAAACCCAACCCTTGGAGATAATCCAGTCCTGGCAGTATAATCTGAAAAGAGAGCCTATTTACGCTTTTTGTATCGAGAAAGAGATGAATGAGAGAAGATTGTCAAATAAATTTGTCAAAAAAAGTCATTGAAAATTCACTTTGTTGATGAACGGATGTGCTTAATTTTTTTTAACCCTTATCCACACCCAATTGTGCATAAGACACTAAATTAAATCAACGCAGTGAGTTATTGATTTTAAATAACATGAATTCTAATCTTGTTCTACAGGGTGATTAAAAAAAATATTAGAGAGTGAAAACCCAGTATATTATTTTGACTACCCAAAAATTAAAGATAATTTACCATATGTGTGAATGCACTCATATCATCTACAATATTCAAATGTGCCAATTACATAATTACTGAGTTGGAAATGCCAAGGCAAAATTTACATAATGTTGCCATGAATAGTAACTGAATCCAGAGATTATTAATTGTGTTTTTAAGGATTACGACAAATTTTCACCAATGGAATGTATTTCCTGATTTAAAATGATGTGTTGTTCCTAAATCATATTTATTTTATTATATTTGATTACTGAACGAAATCTCTTCTAATAAAAATAATAGACAAAATTAATATTTTGATGGTAAAATCGTTTTTGAATCGATGATTTTTTTTCTTCACGGTTAAAATTGAAGTATGGGTACTAGGATCAAGGCTTACGAAATGTCATCGGCGAGTTAATTACATTTAATTAATTAATTTAATTACATTATTTATTCTTATGAAAATAAGTTCGTCTTTATTTAGACATAAACTTACAAACATTTAATCTAGTAGTATGCAAAAACTAAGTATTTTTAAATACATATATTTTTGGTAAATAAAATTAATATTCTTTTCAGTTATTCATACTAAAAATAATATTTATATTGTTGTTGCATAAAGCTAATCAAGGACGATATGATAAAATAAAGATTTTTAGACCAGCATTAGAAACATGTCATGGCAGATTTTGAGATACTGAGATTTCCCTTACCGATGTATGAGCCCTTGACTTACCCTCAGGTTTCGCTTAAGAGTTAATCAATACACAAAAACAATACACGAAGCCTTTTCGTGAAGATCTCGAGCGTCGATTCGTTTAGCGGCACATCCGCCACTCGGTGGACACGATGGGAGCGGAAGAACCGAGGCACTTGTACCCCCTCGTCTAAAGGCTATATCACCGTAACAACTATTAAGAAACAGTTTTTCAACCCCTAACGAATATTTTAAATAAATAAAATGTAAGTATCTATATGTTTAACCGATAACCAAGGTTTTAACTTGTATGCGTTTATTTGTCAGTAGGATCAGAACATCTTTTTAAATGGGGTTTGAAATTTTTATAAACACCTTTGATTTGAATTTTCACAAAAGCATGAAATTGTTATAACTTATAAATTAAAAAAAAATATACATATGTGTTTTTATTATTTACACAAGTATTTCATTGTCATATTAATTCTGTGAGCCCAAGCGGTTCATATTAGAAATAAGTAGCAAATTGTGGTAGAGTGGGTTTGAACCGAGAAACTCTGACTTCAGAGTCCGCGACACTAACCACGGGACCACAACCTGACATTTTAATAAACATTTATCGTGATTCAGACTTATAAAATGAATATTCATTATGTCTTCTTTTAAGCATTTTAGTTCATAGCATACTACATCAATTCAGTGTTATATTTATCGTTAATTACATAAAGGCAATGTGATTAGTCCTTTGCTTCAAATACCAGTCATGGGTAATACCTAATAGAGTAAATATTAAGATGAAAAATTACTTTTATTAATTTTTACCCTCAAGGAGTTGAATTCGGGACCATGAGAGGCAAAAACTCTAGCCACTACACTACGAAACTACAAATGCAAACATAATTGGTTTTATTGATTTCTAATTCATACAATATATGTGTTGTTGGGTGCAAGCTTCTTATTACTTTTAATTTATATATATAATAAAATTTCATAAATCAATACTGAAAAGTTAATTTTCACTGCATCAGGTACTTATACATCACTTATAATTTTCTCATATATCCATTTTATGTTAAATATTGTTCAAATTTTCTTTAGTGAATCAGCTATAAGGCTAAAGATTAAATTTTCACAACCCTAATAAATCTTGCCCATCAACTCCTCGTTCATTAAGTTAATCTAAATCTCTGGCATAGCTGCAGCATAAAACTTAAATTCATGCGCGTATGTTACATCGTAAAAAGAGCTATTTACGTTACGTTAAAGTTTTGTTCTTTCTGACCTTCCTTGAGTACTTTTATTCCTTAATTTACGACCGTCGCAAGTAAAATGTACTAGGAAAAGTACACATATAACATTAAAACAACAAAAAAGTATCGAAATAAAATTATGAATATTAAAAGCTATCCGCAAATCAAAAACAATATCCACATTTCGTTTAATTTTTAAATGTAAAAGCCTTTAACTAATATAAACAATTTTGTTTTTAGTCTTCAAATATATTTTATAGGAAAATCAAAAATTATTTTAATATAAAACATGAAAATATCAATCCCGGTCAACTAAGGTGCTTAAATAAGTTCTAAAGTTAAGTTTTGTGACTCTCAAATTCAAAACACATCCCTGCTTTTTTTAAATTTTTTTTTTAAAATGGTTGCAAATCAAAATGTGTAATATCTCTATCGCAAGTTATTACAAAAATGAATTTTTAAATTGATGAATCACAGTTTAAATTAAGATATCACTAACTCCCATTACAGGAGATCTCTTTCTCTCTCTAGTTCAATTTCTTATCAGTTTGCAACACTGAAAATATTGAGGAAAGTGAGATTACCGTAAGTATTGTTGTATGTCTCAGTCAGCCACTTACTTCCGGTGTGTGGCTCGTTTATATTTGTTTCAGTGTGCGTAGCTCGGTGCGTGTATGGGACATTTGCATGCGAGTGTGTGCGCTACCTGAAACCTGAATTCCACTTTCAGTGAGCACCCATAAGTCAAGTTGAGAGTCGCTGAAAGCAAAAGTGACAAGAGTCTAATTAAAACAAGTGACAGGTGTCTTCTGGTAGTTTATTTTCATTTCCATTGTAAAAAGTGACACTGTAGTGTAAACATCCTGAAAATGCAGCGAGATTTTTAATTCACTCATTTTAACACCCAGAAAACAATTATTCGTGTATTTTTTACAAAAACCAAAACTTATTTTTGAATTTTTCCACATATGTAAAAGTTTCTTTACAAATCTTTTAAACTACTTATTTTCTTTATTTTAAGACTTTTAATAAGTAAAATTAATAGTTTTAAGCTTTGAATGTTATACTACAATAGAATAACACAAATGAAGATTAAAAGCACCAAAAATATAGGAATATTTTTCTTAATCTACTGGCTAAATATCTCATTCGATACCATCATCGCT
>NW_028281260.1:930000-1022500 GCF_059751285.1 Brachycentrus maculatus | reverse complement strand
CAGCTTTTTTTTATTGAATTCGTTACTTTTTTAAACAAGATACAAAATTTTGTTTGCCAAGAATTTTCGAGTATATAAACAAGAAAACAAATTTTCACATGAGGAAAAGCGAAAACACGATTCCATCCTGTCCTTTTATGAGTTCGTAAAATATCAAACGAATATCTTTAAAAGTTGTTAGGTTCGGTAAAATTTCCAATCTTGTGAGTTTATCTTTGATTCTCCCAGAATATGTAGATACGCTCGTACGTTTTTTTTCCGATACGAATTAATGTAATATTATTTTTCTCTTCCTCATACCGGGTGTGTGAAAACAAGTATTTTCTTCAAATTAATGAAATTACAGAAATCGCATAAGTTAAAAATAGCTTCAATTATTTTAAATAATTAGGAAAACATCAAGTTGGTCATTATGCTGTTTTTTTATTCCAAACTGATCTATGATATATGTTTTTTTCTTTGTTTTATCAATTTTTGCACCCAGTGATGTAAAGAGTATTTTATCGGATCGATCTTGTGTTATCTTGACAGTAAATGACATGAAGGCCTGGTGATCAGTTTTGCGCTTTAGCCTGAGGTCGTGATATTATAAATATGATACTCAACTAAAAGAGTCAAATTTATTTTAACATTAGCAGAAATTGAACCTAGGATCTCCAGTATGGTAGCCAAACGCTCTAATAACTTCTCAATGGAGATGGACTAAAAAGTTATATATTTTTTTAATATCATAAATATTTTTTTATTCATACTTATATGAAGAAGAATAAAGAAGTCATTTACTGGGCTTACAATCCATCATTGGCTGGTAAAAGAGAGTTAGGCTGGTATATTGATAAGTCAATATCGAAAGTTAATTTCTTTTCGTAAAAAACTTGATTGAAGTTTATATTTCAAGTATGTACTCTTATAATACAATTATTGAACTACCCTTTCCAAAATTTCTAAAATGAGCACGTATCTTGTTTCAAGGTAAAATCTTTCCCCGGCGATCCTTTTATGTCATCCTAATTAAAATTACAATTCGGGAATAAAAACCTTTAGTATGTATTCATTAAATATAATTTTACCAAGGAAGGCCAAGCAAGTTTTCTAAAAAAGAGTAAGCTTTATTTGTTTAAAAAAATCTGAATAATATTTCTGAATAAAGTAATTAGTACAATTTGTACTCAATTTCATTCACAAAATAAAATTGTCGCGCACAATTCGTAGATTTATAGAAACGGTTATTTTCAAATCATAGCCAAACCGGTTACCTAACATTGAAACCTTTCAAATGAAAAATGTTCAATAATTTATCTACCATAGTATAAAATATAGAACAGGGCTTTCAAAGTTGGATCATGTTAGGCGAACCTCAATTCTATGGAGCCGAAATGGAATCCACGCCACGAAAACAAAGTACCTTTTAAAATCCTTCTTTCCATTTTATGTAAATAATTTATTGAATAGGTAAACTGAATATTATTATTTTTTTAAATATAGTATATTTTTATATTAAAGCATTGTTTACTTTGTGGTACGGTAATATAACTATATTATTATCATTCATCGTTCACATATGTTCAACAACTTAAAAATACTACTTCATGACTACTGTTATATCTAAAATATGTCTATCAGTCTACATCAGTCAACAGTTGACCTGATGATGGAATAGTTATTTCGAAACCGGTATTCATGAAAAAGTGTTTTAAGAGGTATAACATAAATAAATCAACATTTTTATTAAAATTTAAGTAAATTTCACATAAAACTTTCTCTTTCAAAGATTTGAGTATTGCGTAAATAATAAATTTCTGTTTGGTAAAAATACATTTGAATTTATGAGAGACTCATTAAATTTAAAATAAAATCTTATTAAACGGTTTTAATTTTCTTTTTTTTTTTGATAAATTTTGTTAGTAACATTTAAGTGAATTCAAAAAGTTTTTATTGTTGGTATTTGAAAAAAAACTTTAATAATGTATATACCAAAGGTATCAAAAATAAAATGAAAAATGTAAGAGATCTTTTCTTTGTGTAAAGTGAAGATACTATTGTTAATGGAGGAAGACTCAAACTTTTAAGGAAAAGGGTTGTCGTTAAGTGTTCTTAAACAGAAGAGAAGGGAGTATGCCAATTTCGACGATTTTTTAACGTTGTGGAGTTATCCTCAGGGAGGGGTGGTTTAAGAGATGGGTCCTCTAAATTTACGGGCGGTCGCTAATGGATTAGAGCTAAGAGGGCACTTTGTAACTATGCCAGTCTGGGTAGCTACTCTCGAACTGCTACCAGCGTCAAATTTTATAACAAGAACAAATTATGTCGAGTTGAATTTCTAAACGGATAACTCTACCAATTCAGACGCCCTTCAAATGTTTCAGTGCAAAGGCACTTTAAGGGTAAATGTTTGCCTTATATAAATGTTAAATTATATTCAAAACAACAGAAATAAACGCAACTAACCCTTAAGGAAGATATAGGTCATATTAAACGAACTAAGCACATATAACTCCCATTGTTTACGAATAACTGCACTTTTGTTTTTAAGAAATGTTTTATAATAATGTATAATGTTTATGCAGTAAACTTTCATCAAATACCAAGTATAAAAAATTACTTCCATTTTATTACAACTTTTTAACTTAAAAAAAAGACAAATATTTGTGTTTTTATTATTTACACAAACATTTCAATTTCATACTATTTCTGTGAGCCTAAGCGGCTCATTATTAGAAATAGGTATCAAATTATGGAAGAGAGGGTTCGAACTGAGAAACTCTGACTTAAGATTTCGCGACACTAACCACGGGACCACAACCCGTCACAGTGGGTCCATATATACGTATTATCTTTATGGTCTTCCTATTCTACTTAAACTTAAATTTTACCCCTCTTTGTAGAAAAGATAATAAACTTTTCATATCTCAGGAAATGTCCTCTTTCATTTCCAACTTGTACTGTCTCCATAACTTTTTAACATTTTTTCTTTCAAATTTCATAAATAAAATTATGTTTGATGAATAAATAGATACACAGGAATATATATATATATATATATATATATATATATATATATATATATATATATATATATATATATATATATATATATATATATATATATATATATATATATATATATATATATAAATATATAAATATTTATATATAAATATATATATATATATATATATATATATATATATATATATATATATATATATATATATATATATATATATATATATATATATATATATATATATATATATATATATATATATATATATATATATATATATATATATATATATATATATATATATATATATATATATATATATATATATATATATATATATATATATATATATATATATATATATTTATACTTATGTTTATAAAACATTTGCTTGTTTGAACAAAAATGCCCTAAGTAAAACGCCAGAAGTACGAAATACAATAAAATGCTATTCCGGTGTAGGATTATTCGATTACAAAGAGTCTAGCACAAAGTGAGAGCACTGATATGATTTAAGTGTGACGTAGAAATAATGGCGCGCAGTATGTTCCATCTCGACGAAATGAAGCTATTTGCAGAACACTCTGCGCTAGTGTAAAGAGAGAAATCAATTCCTCGCTAGGGGTGCCGGCTTTCCCGGCTAAAAAGTTTCAATTGTGCGGTTTACACGTCAGTCTGTGGCTACCCCTGGCAGGGGTGTCTCTGGAACAAACTTCAGCTAACTGGTATCTGGTGGAGAGAACAACTTTACATCGAATCATATATTCAAACAAAAAAATACTTTCACATTTAACGACCATTCCGTTTTACTTTAAACAGAAAAAACTTACTTTTTTTGTTTTCTGAAATTCAGTATTTTGATCACTGATCCTCAGAAACTCTAAATAATGAGATCGGTTTGCACTTTTCAAATAAATATATCTAGAAGTTCCAAAAATTGAATAGTGTGGTTGTCAATCATGGGTAGAATTGGTGAATGTAACACGTGTGTCAAGTGATCACTTTACCAACCCTTTGACGGTCGTTAACCCTTTTAATACCCAGACTTCAATATGCTTTTTCATTTATGTAGAGATGTTTAAAATGTATATTTACTTCTGAAAAAATTATTGAAAGTCAAAGTTATACATAAAATGAGTGTATAAAGACATCGTTATTATCGTGTAGTTGACATTATTCCATTTAACTTAAAAGATTTTTTATGTAATCGTTTCAATGGAGTAAATTTTGTATTGTTTAATTAATATCGCTGGATTTTAAACCAAGAAATATCCGAATAAATTTGTCAAGTGAAAATATTTGATTTGAAAGGTTTCCTGAACTAGAATTATACCGTAGTCAGTGAAATTAAGTTACAAATATTTGACAACAGTATTTACCGAGAGACGGTTCCAGACCTAATTTGTACTGATTTTTAATCACAAAGTTTGCTTTACACCCGTCGGTGAAGATCAGAAACGATGTTCTCGCTCGCTTTTAAATTAAATACTTAAATACAGATGTAAAGAAAACATACTTTAAACCAACACGTTTAAATTACATTTCTTTATAAATCATGAAACATATTAAAACATATAATTATTCATATATTTACAACATAATTTTGCATGTTCTGTATTTCAAACTAATTATTAAGTAGAAAATGTGGTTGGAAAGATTGACAAAAAAAGTTATAAGAAAACTTTACTATGTCAAATTAAAGACAATTTTTTTTATAAGATACCTTATCACAATCATCATAAAGGAGAATAGAAGATAAGAGTAGAAAAGGAAGACCAAGAAGGAGCTAAGTGAATGAAGGTATCGTATAAAGATCTTGTAAAAACACGAGTTTGGACAAAGAGTGATGAAAATTGTTGCAAAACAAGAATTAAGCCTTTGACTTACTAACTAACCATCATACCATTTCACTGCAGAGGTAGGCAGAGAGAATATAATGTCACACTACTATATACTCGTATATGCTCTATGCACACTAGATCTTAAATTTAATATTAATTATTGATTTGTATAAAGCTGATACTCCTTAATTGAGTAGCTTTCATGCATCATGTACGTATCAAATGCAGAAAATTTAACATTTTTACCGAGATATATGGTTTATTATTTGTATTAATAAACTTCAACATTAAAACAAAACTAAATGAAAATTCGTGGAACGCTGTTTCAGGTAGAAATTTTTGAAGCACTTTGGCTGAATTTCTGTGGAAATAATATACCTTTTATCCTGTGAATTAGAGCGAAATGTTCACGGAATAAGGATAAGACTCGTTAGAGCTAAATTTCAGGCAGGTCTTGTACCTTCTGCAATACAACTCACGAATAACTTATGTCATATTAAGCGAAACTAAGCATATTTAGCCTCACCATCCTTCCCGGAGTTGTGAGAAGTTTGCCTAAACAGGAATTATTTCCTCCACATATGGCCCTACGCAAGGTTTACCTGTCTGGTAAATTTGCGCCCTTGTAAATCAAAGGTGTACACATCTTGTCAGGTGGTGTAAGCTTTGAGCTCTAAAGACCAATAGAGATTACTTACGCCATTATAAATGTATCCACGTTCTTACAATATTAACGCTAATACTTTCTTATAAAACACAGGCCATCACACATTTTGGTGCCTGCGATTTTTTAACTGTTCGTAGTCAATTTTTGGCTGCAGAATCTGAAATAGCCTTCAGAATTTGTCAGATCTATTTTTTGAGATATCCTACATTAAAAAAATTAATTTTAAATTTTTGTACATTTCACGTTATAACTATTACTATTACTATTATTACTAGATTAAAAAAATATACACGGATTTAAGTATTTATGAACAGAAAAAAAATAGATTTAAGTATTTATTGCAAAATTAACGTAGATTAGTAATTTTTTTCTTCATTTTGTTGGCCAGTGTAATTATAAGCACTTTTACAAATAATATATATGTACACAGATAACTAGCATCAAATTTATAATGTTCGTAAAATCTTATTTACAAAAAGAAAATATAAAAACTTTATTATATTAAATATTAGATTTTTCAAACAGGGTTGACTTTTTTAAAATTAATTTTGATTCATGAATTAAAAAATAAAAGCACACACTAATTCTATACTATGGAGCTGGACACGTTTACGTAAGTCAACTAAAAAATGTGGTCTTACATTAGTGTCGATTTTTATATAAATATCATCATATTATTTCACAAAGTAATAATCAATAACGTACATATTTAACAAACATGACAGTTGCCATGCAAGGAGTTTAGGTATTAATATAAAGTCGTCATTGAACACTCTGGAAATGACTTCATTCAAGCCTACTCATAATAATTACTTTAAATGTACTCATTTGACCGCTCAAATTTACTTTAAAACAAAAAATTAAAATTAAATTATTTTGAATGCAGTTCAAATAATACAAAATACGATATTTATTTTATCTTTAAAAAACTGAAAAATGAAAAAAATATTTTGCTCACTCCTTTCAACAACGTCATTTCTCAAAAAAAATTTCAAGAGATTGTTTTTAAAGTTTAAAAATATAATGAAATATATTAAAAATATATCAAGCCACTAATTGAACTATTTACTGTACAACAGATCTTTTAAAGTAAAACCTGAAGGTTTTTTTTCCCATTTGAAAAATATTAAGTATATTTAAAAAAAATAAAAAAATAATACCGTTTCTTCGAAATGCAAAAACAACACTTTCTGCTCTGTAATGGGTAAATATTAAGTTTAAAATAATGTAGTACATTTTCTGGGCATTCCAAAATCATGTACAACTGAAAATTTACGATTTTTGATATAAGACGTTGTTGAAAGGAGTGAGCGATATGTTAAATGATTCATAATAGGAGAGTTTCTGTTGTAAAGTACTTAAACAACTTTGCATAAACATTTTGCCTATCAAACGAAATAATCAATTTCACGAATACCAAATACATATCGGAAAACGTATTAGATATAATTATTAATATCATTGTTTGAAGGCAAACATAAATTGAATCATCGATTTACCTTCAGTACCACTGCCTGCAGAATTTCCGAAGATTGAAGTTTGCCAATACTATCATTGAAGTTTGGGAATAGGAAATGGTTGTCAAAACATGAAATATTAAAACTCAGAGTTTACGATCCGTTTGAATGACGAGCTGTCTCACATTCTCAGATCATAACTGTCAACTTTGGCACTTGGCTGTTGCTTATAAAGTATTAAACTACCTTCTAGAGCCATATTGAAGTGATAATATTTTATTTAGCGTTATTCTTATTTATTTTCAATTTATCTTCTGATTCGGGATTCAGAAATGAAGATTTACATACAAACTGGTTTTATATATGTGGAAGTCCTCACCAAAAAGTAACATTTCCAATATCGCATAAAAAATCGTTTTATTGCAAATCTGTTCTATTTACGGTATCCTATCGAAATCTTAATTGAAGTTGCAACAAAACGTGACCAATCCTGTGTTAAATCAACATGAAACCATTAAATCAGACCGAAACCAAAAAATTTTATTAGCTAGAATTCCTGATAACTTAAAAAATCATTTATAATAGAAAAGTTTCGTTTTTGAGGACCTCCACATATCCGTATGTATATATATGTATATATATACATATATATATATATATATATATATATATATATATATATATATATATATATATATATATATATATATATATATATATATATATATATATATATAGATATATATATATATATTTATATATCCATACGAGTATAACCATATATACATATAAAGGCTAAGTTTCTATTGCAGATATACCTACATAGTATCTCACAATGTTAGTCTTACTTCCGGGAGATTTTATCGTGAAACATTGCAATGCCTATCTACTCGTACCTCACACAAAGCTAAGTCAACACCGTATGTATATATATGTATATATATATATATATATATATATATATATATATATATATATATATATATATATATATATATATATATTTATATATATATATATATATATCTTTATATATCCATACGAGTATAACCATATATACATATAAAGGCTAAGTTTCTATTGCAGATATACCTACATAGTATCTCACAATGTTAGTCTTACTTCCGGGAGATTTTATCGTGAAACATTGCAATGCCTATCTACTCGTACCTCACACAAAGCTAAGTCAAGGCTTATGTGTACGTTCGATATTCCAAATACCGACTCGATTTAATCTGAAATACGTACATTTAATCGGATGCAATGGATTTAGGACTCACGAAGTGCATCAGAACTCCTTTCAAATGAGTCGAGGCTATTATCTGAGCTTATTGCGATCTGTATTTTTTAGTTTAGATCCAATTTCTGGTGACATTTAGTCCGGGGTGGATTTAGAAAGAATTGGACCATTCGGTATTTTTTGTCAATCCTAAATAGAATTTCTGTCCATTTTAATTAAAATTTTACTTGGTTAATACTACTATATCTTATTTTAAATGTGACACGTGTTGCGATACATTCTGCACTATTATCGAATACTGTATTCGAAATACATGTCACAATAAATTTTAAGAAAAATGGTATTTACTAAGTTAAATTGAAATAAATAAATGGGGTAATATTACCATAAAGTGACTATTGAATTATTAATAAGAGAATATTTGTATCTAAGATGAATTGAGATTCAAGTCAATATCTAAGAAAATAAGGTAGAGTTGACATATTTGATTTTTATTTTGAGTGTTTCACGTTTGTAGAATTATTCGTATTATTAAAAAAAATATTATTAAATTTTAAGTCGACATAACCCATGCCTTAAAAACCAAAATCAAGATTTTTTCCATTTGTTCTAGGTAAGGTTAGGTTTGGTTACTAAAGCAAACTTTATTTTTTATACCTTTATTGCTTTTCCCTTATTACATCTCCTAACAACAGATGGCTGCATTATTGACCCGCTAGTTACTCGAGAATTTTTCGAGAGTTAATAGAGGACTTAAATTACATTAAAATGAAAAATAAAAAAAGTTATTAATAATAATTAACAACTAATAAATACACACGTAAACGATTTTTCTAAGAGTCTGTTTTAAAATACGCTTCCAATCACTTTACATCCCTTTTGGCTGTAACTGCTAATCAACACAAAAAAATAAAGTCACTTGAGATCTTTTGCCTAACGGCCAAAAACTTGTGGATTCTGTTAAGTAGATAGTTTTTTAGTATTAATCAGTCTTGAAAAAGAAGTGGTTAGCTTCAAAACCAGTAGATATTATAATTAAGTAAGAGTACAATATATATAGTGATTTTAAAACAAGGTAATATTTTAATTGTATTTTTTTAATTAATTTATTGCACTTATTGTATAGGATTGTTCATTGGCGAGGTTATTGCTAAGAAGTGATATCTTCCAACCAATCAAAAACAGACAAATAATGATACTGGCCAAAGTGAAAACCTATAAAGTCGTTTGAAATTGTAGAATAAATGTTGCTTGTATATAAGTATAAACGAAAAAAAAGCGAGTAGTATTTACAAACACGTCAAAGAATTCTATAAATATGTAACGGCATGGAGTTGTCTCATTCGGATTCCTCTTTGTTTTCAGAAAAATATGCAATAAATATTGAAGGGCCTTTACATTCTTTGATATTTTTTGTGCCGATTCGAGTGGATGCTTTGATATCAAGAACAATAGAGAAAAATATGTCCCATCCATCGGAGTCGAGGGAAAATACAAGAATACAGGGTAGACACGGGTCTGGACAAACAAACTTCACATTTTTTACTTCATACTTATTTTTCATACTGCTTGTTTATTTATTTATCATTATTTAAAAAAAAATATTTATACCCCTCTGTGATGTTGGTATGTTAAGCTTCCGTGCTGTATGTCTTGGACTCTTATCCCAGGGGGGAGGGTCAAAATAAATAAAAGTAATATATACTCCAATATTTATTTTATATAATTTGGGACTGGTATCTAAAGCGCAAGCTTAATTAACTAGATTACCCTTTGCACTATTGTGTGTACAAAAATCTGGGTTAAGTTTCTTTGATATTTTTTATAGATTACTTTAAATGTAAAATACAGTTGAAGATTATATCTTAGTGGGTATTGGAGAGCAAAATTCTGAAATACATTAATAAACTGTAGCTATTTAGATACCAGAAGTGTTGCATTGATTTAATTTGATTCTTTGTAACTTAAATTGGACAATTTAGAAATAAAGTTTAAAAATTTAAAAAAATATGTGAAGTAAAACTTTTAGTCTTCAAAAATCAGAATATTTCATGTTATTATAAAACTCAAGTGGTAAAAAACGAAGTGTTTTCTTTAATCATTATTATATGAGTATGATTTTTTTTTATATTTATTTTTTAAGTGATATACAATTCATTTAAAAGTATCCAATAATTTAGATTTAAGTTTTTATCTCACGATTTGATGTACCATTTGGTCCTTGCTTTATGCCTCATTCTGATTATAAAATGAATAGAGTATTTTTTGTCCATCCATTTGTGTCAAGTGACCGTAATTTAACTCTAGTTTTCCAATACATACGTATGTCAGTACGTTTCCTAACAATATTTATGTCCCATTTTCACTTAAACAAGGGTATGCGAGGGCAAAAGGATTGGAGGTTACAACAATATTGGCGTCCGTTTATTTTTGTTAGCGACCGCAAACAACATCCCACTTTCTATTTTTCAGGAATCGATTTGCTTATCGTTGTACGGCAGTTCATTTAGACTACAAACAATTTTTTTTAATTGTTTTTTTAACGCTATGGTTAAAGAATATCTACTATTATTCTCTATTTATACTATTTGTATTCTCACAGATATTTAAATCTAATTGTAGACAATGTTATATTACGAGCAAAGCATATAAATAAACATTAGTTTTAACATCATTCAATCACGTAAAATTATATTCAAGGCTTAATTAATTTGTTTAATTTGCTTTGACGATGAAGAATATATCCTTTGTGTCCTTTACTGTTTAAATAAGTGCATAATTAATTTTTTTTGTTTTCAATATAAACAGTGAAAAATATTATAAAAATAGAAAAGTATTGTTCGATTTCATTTGTAAATAAAACATTTATATCTCAGTCAATAATTATAGCTGAAAATTTCATTGAATTGTAGTTTTTATATAATAATAAAAATGTAAAGTAGAAAAAAAAAATTTCCAAGAAAAGTTTTAAAGTAAAATATATCTTTTTATTTGGTTAGTAAAAATATAAAACTCTCAAATATGAATACGAATATTTTTATGAATATATATAGATATTAAAACGGTTTTTGTAATATATTATATTTTCTTAAATCCCTTTTCCCCATCCCCAAAATAACTGCGAAAACATTAATAAGCATAAGAGCTTTAACTTTAAACATATTTCACAAACAAAACCTGGACAGGCCGCGCGATTTTTCAGCGTCAATGTTTATTTCGCATTTTTCCAAACGAAGTGCTCAAAATGGCTGAAGATGGGATATTCCAAAGCTTTAGAACTTTCAGAACCAGATGTGCCTCCCGCTGACCCTATTTTATACCTTTTACAAGCCGAAGTAAGGTTGCAGTCTCCCCGAGCTACCTTCCTGCGCATTATGTTCTCCGGGTACTTTCTGTTACTCTTTAGCGAGTCTTTGAAAGTCGAAAGGAAAATTAATTGACATCTAACTAATATCGACATTTCGGAATGCTTCGATTTTCATCTGACGTAGTAATGAATATATTGAGCCCAGTTTTTTTAAGCATTTTAATCGCAAAATTTTATGCAATTATTGCAATTATTGCAAAATTATTGCAATTTTCCAAATAACATTACGTTAAAAAAAAAATTGTTTTTGGTTTTCGTTTTTGTTTGGTAAAAACTGATAAATTATAAGTGGAAATAAACAAATGTTTAAACGAAATACTAAATCAATCAATAAAAATATATTCAGTCAAGAGATTCGCACATAATATTAATTACGCAAGCTAGAACAGGGATGGGTATGTAAACCTGAGTTCTCTTGTTTTTACTTTTTTTCTATTTACTTTTCTTTCTTTCCAATCCATTCCAATCTTTCGTATGTTAAAATGTTTTCCTCTCAAAGCTTCTTTATTGCGTCATTTATGGCAAAAGGATATTAGCTGTAGTTGCAATACTTATTTACTTTTATTAAGATATGTACATATACAAATACGTAAAACATATGTGTTATTTAATTTCACAAGTTTGTTTTTGCTCTCGTATAAAATTTGGTCTGTGACAGATATACCTTTTTTACACTAACAATATACAAATTCAAATTTTATGTTTTAAAAAAAAAAAAAACCCAACCAATATTTATAATTTATAGCTAAGTTTATATTTCAAGTGTATTTCTTTTATCATATAAAATATTACAAACCACAGTTTTCTGTGTTTCTTTGGTATTGGCTAAAAAACGTTTTACTTGCTTCTTTTTGATTGGTCGTACATTAATGAGATGTGTCAAAGACATTCTGAAATTTCTAAGAAAATGTCAACCTACAATATTTAACGAATTTTGTGTAAAATGCTTGGGTACAGAGTTCACCCAACACTGCCTTCCTCATTCACTCTATTATTTCACACAATGGTTTTCGTTATTAAGCTCCGTAAAATATTGAGTATAAGCTCACTGCTGGATAATCGCTTACTAAATCGAAAAAAAATGCCGCGTTAAGCTTTTTCAATATCATTTTACGACAAAAAATAAATTTAGCAAACAGTTTAAGACTGCAAATAAAGAAATAATAACGAATTGTAAAACTAAACAATGTGAACATGATTAAATTTAAATATTTAATAAAATAATAATTAAAAACGTAAACCGACAGTGAATCGTAGGAAATATTTCTTTTACTCAAAAATTTTATCATTTTATTTACTTTATTTAAGAACAATCCACTATTTGATAACTTTTTGAGATTGAATATAGTTTTTTTACTAGATCTTGCAGGAAGTTTGAACATTAAAAAGGGTTTTTTCTTCTTCAAATAATTACTGAAATACTTCATCGTTTACTTCATGTTATACCTCTTAAATAGTGATTTGGAACAACGGAAGACAACGATAGTATTACATTACCACACCAAAAAGTTTAATAATGCATTTTAAATATAATAGAAAAACTTAAGAAACAATCCAAATATATAATACCGTTATGCTCATACATAAAAAATGATAATAAAGCTAGAAAAAATGGTATCTTAAATGTATTTTTTGACTATTTTTATCTAATTCGAATGTTTAATATACTTTTAAATAGATTAAACAAATAAATTCACATTCCATGAGTTTCTTTTGAAAGGGCAAATCATAAAAGGGGGATTAACTGTAACAATCCGCTAGTATAACGTTGCACATGGATACTTGTTCTGTATAAAAAGATCACTTAGTAAATTATTTTTCCGTTGTTGTGAACTTCTTAGTCCAGCTTCCGATTTGTTTCTCGACTATAAGAGAAAGGATTAAATAATTGTCAACTCACGAAACTGTAATTCCTTGCAAGATACATGAAGAACAAAATACAAGCGCGAAGGATATTACGGAAGAAGCGGATTTTGATACTTAGCCCGTAGAATAATGGATGTCTGTCAGCGTGCTAGTTAAAATTAAGATGCTCGTGTGTTGGTAGGCATTTAAGGCGAGGCATAACAGAACCCTGAGGGTAGTGACGTCACGCTGGGGTTAACATTTGAAGGAATTATTATTATTGTCGCAAAGGACTTCCGACTACGTTTTCTACATGAGTAATGATCCAAATTTGCATTATCGCTACAGAAAGCCTTTCCTTTGACTAATGAATGTTTGGTAATGAGAAAGTGAACTAATGAAACAATATTTCGTACTTGACTCATTATAACTTGTTTGATGTAATGTTTGCATTCTCACAACAAATGATTTGCATCATTGTGGTTTTATATATATATATATATATATATATATATATATATATATATATATATATATATATATATATATATATATATATATATATATATAAATATATATATGTATATATATATATATTTATATATATATATATATATATATATATATATATATATATATATATATATATATATATATATATATATATATATATATATATATATATATATATATATTTATATATATATATATATATATATATATATATATATATTTATTTATATATATAAATATATATATATATATATATATATATATATATATATATATATATATATATATATATATATATATATATATATATATATATATATATATATATATATATATATATATATATATATATATATATATATATATATATATATATATATATATATATATATATATATATATATATATATATATATATATATATATATATATATATATATATATATATATATATATATATATATATATATATATATATATATATATATATATATATATATATATATATATATATATATATATATATAAATATATAAATAAATATATAATTTTGTAAAACGTTTTGACTAAACAAAAAAAAAAAGATTTTGAATGCTGGAAATCTTTATCTGGAACTTAACGTTTTTTTCTGATAAATCGAAAAGATAATATTCTTCAAGTGTCTGCAGCCAGTGTTAATACACATTTGCGCCCGTTTTATCGATTCGTTTGTAAACTGCAGCTGTCTAGTTCACAGATGTCAAATGATTGACGATCGAAGCCATTTGAAAAAAATATAACTGCCCAAATGAATGAATCTATACCATAAAATATGACAAATTGGATTGCTGAAAAAGAAAAGATTTAAAAAAAATGTGCGTAAAATACATGGTGAAGTGGGGCAAACGTCAATAAAATACTCAGTGCTCGGGCACTATTTTATTTAGCATATCACCACCGCTTGAACTTATTTATACCATATGATACGCGAAGAAATACGTGTTTACAAAAAAACTCCGGACCACTGGTAGAATATTCTCGAAGTGAATTTCGAAGATGGTGGCAGAAAAGGAAGGAAACTCCTTTCCTGTAGTACAGAAGAGAGGAAGTTATATCAAAGAAGGCTTTCACGCACCACTGAATACAGGTAGACTACCAAAGTTACTTCAAGACATGTGCTTCTCAACCTGTGGGCATGAAGATTTTATATTTTTCTATCCCACTCTTACATAAATCGACATGAGACTTTAAAAACAACCCTTGTTTAATTATTATTTTATTTTATTAAAAAAATACAGTATGATTTTTAAATTGTTTTTTCCGTAACTATGTGGCAATTTAAAAAAATTAATTAAAACACGTGCTTTTTATTAAGTACATAACAATTGAGTATTACCTATGACAAGGTATTTGTCAAAACCGGTTGAAATAAAAGTTGAAAAAGTAAAATTGGTTGAAAACAAAGTTTTTGTTTTATTTATTTTATAATGATTATTGAATGCCTTAAGAATTTATAATTTTTAACGGATGATGACGGGTAAGTTATATATAAAGAATACATCACTGATCACTTAACTTATTTTTTTGTAACTTAAAAATCAGTTATATGAATGACTTAAGCATTGGAAACAAATTGGTAATATGGAACAAATACAGCATAAATTTTTTTGATCGAGGAAAATGGATGTAGTTAAAAAAAAAAACAATGTTTCAGATGAATCAAAACCATCTTAATTAATCGAGATTAAAAAAGATAAAAAGTAAACTTGTTGGTGATTGAACTGTGACCATCTTACTCGAAGTGTACTTATGCTGCTATTAGACTTCGATCGGGGTTATTGAAAAATCAAATATATATTTGTTTATTTATTTACCACCGTGATGCAATTGATAAATTACTCTTGTTGAGATTAATGAGTGACCTTTCAGGAAAGAAAAAGGACTTCAAAGGTTGAGATCTACCAATATATACTTTACGCCTTTCTCCGAGAAGATTTCTAGCGCGGAAGACCGGGACAAATAGATGGTCATAACCTGAGAAGATGAAGAACGAATCATTTCCCCCACCACCTCTCACTTTTCCTGTTCTGCTGGCACAGAAAATGAAAAAAAGAAATCACGTTTCTCTTTAAGGTAAAGGCTTTCAATGAACCCCGTAGAAGCCTTTCGCAATAGCGCACGTGCGTAAATTGGAGTGAGCAAATATTTCAAACCGAATATGGCTAGATACTAGACACTGTAAATATAACAAGAATACTTAATACACTTAACCTGGAAATATTAAAAGTTAGTTCTTCATTTCGATTTTAAAAATAAATTTGTTTATTCTGTTTACAATCATTAATCAATTTTAATGAATTTTAATGAAAAAATATATTTGTACGAAAGTAAAAAACAAAACAGCTGTTAAAGCATTTTTTCGATATTTTTTTCACTATTCCACTTCATTCAATTTCAATCTTCGATGAAATTATAAATAGACTTAAAATATTAAAAGAGAAACAAAAATATAACATGTTTACTTTATGATTAACGGTATTTTCAAATAAGTCTTAAGAATTTAAAATTGATTTTTTAAAAACAGTAAAAATTAGATTTAGAGCAGTCATTAATACAACATAGATATGAACATTATTATTATTTGATTTAGGTGCAAAATATTTTTCTTCTTTGAAAATTAGTCTGAAAACGCACAAATAAGATGACTGTAATTAATGAAAGTTTACAAAAAAAATTAAAAAAAAAATATATATATATATATATATATATATATATATATATATATATATATATATATATATATATATATATATATATACATATGGTCCATGGATATAAAATATATAATTGACTAAAATAAATAGATAATTAACAACACTCTCCAATAGATATGAGTGTTTAAATGTTCTCTTAAAATCTTGCTCAACATAACGAACCGTTTAAACAACAATATAATCAAGGCAATAATAAAAATAAACAGAATAAAATATTAAAACAACTGTTTAGTTTTTTCCACATAAATTTATGTGAAAAAAACTAAATAGTTGTTATTTTATCCTATTAAATGTAGTTCCACCACGAAATGTCAGTACAAAACCAAAACCATAGATTCAAGTTTTACGCTCACAAGGGTCTTGAGCAAATCTAGGCAAAATGATGATTTTAAATGGCTGAAGATTTATTCAATCTATTTTGATGGATTATTTTTTGCAAGGTCCAACTTTAATTAGGATTTAATCATTAAAAAAACTTCCTTAATGAAGCACTTAAGATATTAAAACAATGAAAATGATTTGAATTAGTGATTTTTACGTGTTTTTACATTATTATTAATAATGTTGGAAGGAAATTGAGTGGTTAAAATTTTCTAGAGCGTTTTAACGATTTTCAGGAGCGCCCAAATATAAGTAAGTCCGTAATTCAATATAAAAGTAATATTATGATTCAGCAAACTTGAAACATTTCTAATCCATTTATGTTGAATAAACATTGTTAAAAGTTTAAACCGTTCCTTGAAAATGAAATAAATTATCAATTCATCATAAAGCTCGGCCATTTTAAAGGTTGTTCCATTAACGAAAATTGTCCATGTTGAGTAGAACGGATTTATCATCCCTCGTGCCGAGAATTAATAAGTGTTTGGAAAATTTTACACAGATTTATATCCCAGCGTTCCGCATATTTGTTTTCGTATTTAAATATTACTTCGATTGAATTTTATATCGAACTTCAAAATTGGGGAATCGTAATTTTAAATTGAAAATAAATTTTGTATGAAAGTCTGATGCTTTTTAAATTAAGATTAACATTTCAATTTTATTTTTCAATATAAAAGTAGGTTTCGTTCAAATAATCTTCAAATCAGAATTTGATTACAGTAATTCAATATATATTAAGATACAAAAAGAAAATCAATTTTATAGCTGTGAACATTTTTTTCTAATGTTAAAAAATACATATGTTATTTTTATACTGAGTTTATAAAACGTGTACTGAAATAATTTGTAAAACCCTTTTTTAATACCTAAATATGTGTTAATATTTCTCAGTAATTCATTATTGAACGATTTCTTCGACTAGCCTTTTTTATAGTTTTAAGAAACAACTGTTTAAAAAAGTATTAAGACAATGAAATAAAAAATAAAAAGTTTAAATTGTATTTTAATATAAATAAACAAATTTAATACCGCTCTTTAAAAAAAAATTAAGTTTACGTCATAAAAATCTGATTTTTACCATATTTTTATACCATGAGACGCAAAATCATTTTTGATAAAATTACAGAAAACGTAACGCGGAACGTAATTAATATAATCAAAAGTAAGCAATTTAATTTTTTAGGATTTTATGTCTTTCTTATATGAACATTTTACATTCTTTTAAATTTATTACAGACGGAGATAAACGGTTTTGAAAAAAGCTCTTTTATAAAGCTTGCAGTGTTATTGTTCTCACAGCCAAACACCAATTTCCAAATCCCCTGGGCGATAGACCGGTAATTTATGTACTAACGAATTGTTCCCTTAAAGACAATTAGATATTATCCCTTCTGTATATCTTCATACGCGTTGCTATGTTATTGTGTGTTCTACCTTTCCAACCGTTTCTGGCCTCCTGGTATCTCGCAAACCCTCAGACCCATATAACACGTACGAAGACCGTTAACGTATTCAACTTATGTTTGTATTTGATTTATTTATTGAAGGAACTTGAATTTACTTTCACAATAATGGTGTACTATTTGAATTTTTAACATCTACAGAACAATTTCGTATTTTTAATGCTTCAATTTGATTGACAAATCATAAATTTAATTTTTTTTTTATAAAGAAAAAATGTGTTTGTATTATTTGCAAAAATACTTCAATTTTATACTATTTCTGTGAGCCTAAACTGATCGTTATTAGAAAAAGATATCAAATTGTGGTCGAGTGTGTTCGAACCGAGAAACTCTGGCTCAAGAGTCTGCAACACTTACCACGGGACCACAACCCGACACAAAGTAATTTATTAATTTAAGTAAGTAATTTGTTTGTTTTAATATTATAACCTAGAGGTTATATTAATATTATGTCCAAACTTCTAAGGTTCAAATGGTATAAACATTATATAAAATAATAATAAACAGTAATAAACACACTTACATATTTTCACTTTATGGTGCCTTAATGTTTAAAAGAAATTTAGGATTTAGGCAAACAAAATTCAGACAAGATAAGAATTTTATCGTTATCCCTAAACAATGTTGGCTCAGTAGCATAAATAAATCAATAAAAATAGAATTTATTATATCGGACGCTGGATTATTCACCCTATGGATGAGATGTCAATATTAAAGGTGTTTCAACTTGATTTGAAACATGTATCGTTCTTCCCTTTTTCATAGAAGAAAATGGAAGCTTGAGTATCCCTACATTTATCCGACTAAAATGGTCATTTTATACACTTGTGGATTTTCACAAATGTATTGAAAACTTTACCAGTATACTGAAAGATCTAATACCATTTAATAAATACATTTTAAAAGAATTAATTCAATATGGATGTTCAATAATGGGCAGAATGGCGAACGTTACACAAGTGTATAATGTGATTGCTTGAGCCAGCCAAACTCAGACTTCCATCTTCTTCCACAAAAATGGAAATAGGTAGAACGAAAAATGTTTAACATCAAGTTGAAATAGTTTAAAAAACAAATAAATCAAAAAGGCCAAACTCTTAGGCAATACGAGCGCCAAACCTCATGCGGCCAGGATAAATACAAAGGAAAAAGAGTCCACGGTGACGACCAGCTAGTTTTCTTGTTCTTTGCCTGTCGCTCGCCGCTCGTATTATGGCTACATACGCGCTTAATCCTTTTGCATCAACGCAAAAAGATTAATATTAACATTGGGGCATTGTAACTTTTGGTTATTGTTTCAATCGCTAAAACGTCTTCATAAATTTAATTTTTTTATGGTATTTCATATTTATAGATTTTTAAATCAATGCTATTCAGAAAGTAAACATTTAAAATATATCTAAGAAAAAAAAACATTTTCAAGGTATTTTATACTTTCATATTGTTTGACGTTTGACGTATGCATTTCTTTTAAAAAAATATATGTAAATATATATAAAATGAAAAATTCAACCCCACACTTATGAAATTATATCAAAATGTAGAACTATGATAATAAATGAACAGTTATCTCTTTTTAAATTTAAATTATTGCATGAATAATAATTTTTGATAGTTAATACACCTTTTGTAAAAAATTACGACAATGCGATATCTAAGATATTTAAAGATAAGTTGAATGATGGTAAAACTGCCTTTGTCGATGATTTTTTGATATTTTATTCTTTATGATTTCAAGAGAATTTCTCGAAATTCGTTAAGTCACTTTTCATTATTTGAAAATCGCGGGAAAACAATATCTTTTAGAATTCCCTGTTTGACCGATGGATGGTTCGGCAGATCATGACTTAAATGGATGACCCGTCACTCATTCTTGTGGGTCCTTTGGATAGACGCCAGTTTTTTGGGAAAAGCATCCAGATTTCACTAATGACGCCTCTGTAAAAATATCTGACAATGATATCACGAAACTTTATTTGAATGAGGAAAATCCTTGAAAGTTTCGGAATGAAAACGAAATTTTTCTGTCTCGAGAAATGTTTTTCATTTTTAATTAAAAATATGTCCTTATTAAAAAAATACAAAGACAAAAAAGGAGGTTTTTTAATAAAAAAAGTAATATATAATGAAATTTGATGGAATATATCTGGCTTACCATTTTTATAAACTCAAATATACTTAATAAATAAACTAATTATAGTCACCAGACCAGTCTGATGATGTCGGTAACGACGAAACCTGGTCGCTGGTCAAATAAAAATACAGTGGAAAAGCTAAAAATATTGTTTTTAATCTAATAATATATTAAAATGCGATTCCATCACGAAGTGTCAGTGGATAATATAAATCTATTAATTATCAAATGTAATTTTCTTTTAAAATCATTTATAGTGATTTTAAAACAAAGTTAGTGCTTCAAATATTAATTATATTCAAATATAATAAAAAAATAAAAATATAATACTTAAAAGTCATATGATAATGATCGTTGACCTTTGAAAACGAAGAAAATAAATGATCTGAGTAAAGTAAATAAGAAAAAAATCACTTAATAATTCGACAGTTTATTCGACAAAATATTCGTGGTAAATTATATCCATTTTTCATTTTAATTCAATTTTATTAACACCATTAATTCTTAAAATTTATAATGATTAAAGAAAACACTTGTTTTTTACCACTTAAAATTTATTATTATTATTATTATTATTTTTTATTTTTTAAAATTTATAGCTACACGCAAGATGATAATGCTAAATGCGTCTAAAACTGTGTCATACTAGATTTAAAGAAATATTGGTACTATGGAAATATCATACAAATGTAAAAAAGAAAAAAATTCTTCGATATTTTTAAAAAAATCCTAATTTAGTATAAAAATACTTCACTTGAAATAACATTTTAATGTCTCGTTTCTTTGAAAATGCCCAATGAGTAAGTACAGATGGTCGAATGTCCGCATTATCAAGGATTGAACGTTTACTAATCGTTGCTGAAAAATACGAGTTTCTTGAATGCCTGAGACCCAGGAAAAGTTAAAATAGGTTCTATAGTTGAGGGGGTGTACTCTTTTAAAGCGCCTTTGTTATAACGAAGGGTAACGAAAGTCTAACGAAAGGCTAACGAAACGTAGCATGACAATGGGCCGTCATTGTTCAGAGGCAAATTATTACCTGAAAAAATGTAAGATGCTATATATAACAGAGCTTAGGGAGAAAATCTTGTTTGCGAACGAAATCTTATCTTAAAACAATAAATAAATCAATAAAACTTCTTCGTTGACCCAATTATGTATAGATAGATTATTATTGACAGAGCAACTTGGGTTTGTGAGATTCAATTTACATCCAATTAAAAGTTTATGAAAATTTTCTCCAATCAACTACGTGTCTTAAATTAATTTCAGTTTTCTACGTGATATTGTTAATGGGTAATTGGAAAAGTAAAGATAAAAAATATTAACTAGAAACGTTTGAAATAATAATTATGAATATAACATTTAACTCGAGTTTTGTGAGTTTATTTATTGTTTTAAGATATTTAAAGCTGTTTTGATATTATTCTCCTCGCTTTTACTTGAAACTGACCAGAAGTTATTATCATAATTTAATTACCAGAAATAAAAAAAAAATATATTTTCGATTTCTGTTCTCAAATATTTGGAACTCATTGATCAAATAAATTAAAATACATATGAGTTCACAACTGCCATCTACGAATAGATTTAGAAAGCTTTTATTGAGCAAAGACCTTTTTATTTGTATGCAGATCCAAACCCGGATTATTTTACATACTAGGAAATGCCTGAAAATCTGATTAACAATTTTACTATGTAGCTTAAACTTTCACCACTTATTTTATTATTCTCAGAGCATTTTCGGTGTGTCCAAATACTTGTTCACAAATCGCCGTTTCTCCACTTAGGAAAAATGTAAAATAACTCCTAATAGGAAAAACGCGGACTCGTGAACAATTTTTTGGATACACTCAAAATGTCATCTGTAATTTTTTTCCAGAATTTGTAACGTTAATCCATCTGTATTAAAAAATGAATCAAATGAATCTAAATGTACATGTAAAATTATTTAACCTCTTAAGCGATGATTTGAGTGTTAAAACTCCATTTGTTTCTGAGAATCGTTGCGATTATTATGATTTTAATCGAGGGTGGAAAGAGCTACGTTAGATTTCAGCAGACAAATAACATATTTTGTGAATAAACCATACTCGCAAAATAATTAATTAAAATATAGTCGGTGTTAAGTGAAGAGCTTAGGCCGCTGGCTGAGATCCAAGACTTAAGGCAGATCTGCTGAGTCTCGAGCTGCAAAACAACGGTGATGTAACGAAGAACAAGAAAGAAAGGGGAGGAGAAATACAAGAAACGATTATATAATGAAGACTTCAGAACGGGCTGAAAAGCTGACGCTCAGCTATGTTTTTAAGTTCACGTCTGAAAAGTAGGAATAAACGTTACGACGCTCCAAATCAAATTTATCTTTTTAATTTCATTAATTGATTCGGCAGTCACTTTGTTGTAAAATCTATCCATTTAAATTAATGTTTTACTTAGTAAATACCACTATTTCTTCAAATCTACTGTGACACGTGTTTCGATGCATTCCGAATCATTTTCAAACACCGTAAACACATGTCACAGTAGATTTAAATAAATAGTGGTATTTAATAAGTTAATAACTTAAACATTAATTAAAAATGTATATTTTTAATTTTAGGCTTGGTAAATACCACTGTTTCTTTAAATTTATTATAAAACGTGTTTCGATGCATTTCCCATAATTTTAAAACATCACACGGTTTTTGAAAATGACGCGGAATGCATCGAAACACCTTCACAAATACTAAATAACTATCACGTCGCTTTCCTGCAGAGGTGACTGAGGGAATATAACGTCACACTACTCTGTTTTAAAATCAAATATCACATTTTAAGCTCTAAGTGGAAGATTTTATTATTTGACATAAATAGTATATTTTTTTAAAAGTACTATCTACATATGAGTAATAAATGTTGGCGAAATTATATAAATGGGATTCGTCTGCAAAAATAATTATTTTAAAATAGACATTTAATCAGGAACTGATAAAACGTTATTTGAAGTATTTAAAATTATCGATTTCTCGAATGTTCGAGAATAATTGTATCATGTCAACTGTAATAAAAATGTATTATTTATTGCGACACACATAACTCAAATGCTATAAATACTATCGATGTCAGCCGGAATGACATTTATGTAAAAGAATCTCATCTATTTATAAAATGATATTAAAAGCATTGATGCTGAACAAAAATACAGGATTTAAATGCCAACATAATTATACATTCCGTTAAATTTACATGAATGAATCAAAATGAGATCGTTCGGGTAATCCAGTTAAGTTGGTATTTATTATTCATCAGCCACAGGAATCGGTGAATGAATTATGACATAATTCTAATTCTGTTACATGTGATTCAAACATATAATTGTATATAAAGTTTACTATAAATACTTAATAGTGTGTGCGTGTGTGTAGGTGTGTGTGTGTGTGTATTTTTCGCATGAGTATAAAGAACACAAAAGTAAAATTAACTTCCCACGCGATCATTCCGGCTCTGATCGAGAAACGTATTACCAAGTTACACCTCTAGTAAGCCTAGTAGTCCAGCATGATGCTAAATTAAGCTGCATACTTTTCACGTTATGCGTGGCACAATTGTGCACGTGACACACACATGGACGAGTGTTTCGTATTTTTCGCCACACGACGGTACTAAAATAACGCGCGCGGGTAAAACAATTGCAACTAAACAGATGATATATGCATGTTTTAATTATCAAAGGTTGTGTATTCGATTACGTCATGTCTGTACCATAGACTCCATACACCGAGGCATTTCACGTACCCTAAGGCTACCATAAGATGTCTGCCTGTATGTCATAAAATTACTCCTTACCAGTAAAGAGAAACTCATAATAATATACTTTATTGATTTTCCTTTTTGAATGAATTGTTTTGGCATTCCCTCTGTAGTAAGATGATGAAATTTTAAAAGAAAAACGCTTATTTTTTATCATTTCAGTTAAATTTATTTCATTACAACGACTAGCTTTAGTAGCTGTGCTTTCATCTTCAGGTCTAAATAAAAACTGAATATATATATATATATATATATATATATATATATATATATATATATATATATATATATATATATATATATATATATATATATATATATATATATATATATATATATATATATATATATATATATATATATATATATATATATATATATATATATATATATATATATATATATATATATATATATATATATATATATATATATATATATATATATATATATATATATATATATATATATATATATATATATATATATATATATATATTTATATAAATACACATACACACCCACACAAATCTTTACAGGTGAAAAACAGCGAATGTGTACTGTTCTTGACAGTTTCTAAGTGGGAAGGGTTTAGTTGTATACTATTTCTGATACGGTTAGATAAACTTGATTTCTGGGTTATTGTTTCCTTCAGAAGCTTGACATAATAGCAAACCAAGGTAATAGTCAGGGAAGCAGCCTAAATCAACAAGGGCAAGAAGTAGCAGTGTATTCTAGAAACACTGGAAGGTTTGAAACACAAATCGTGAACCAGTGACACACGAACCATAGTCTCGTTCTCAATCTCACTCTCCGAGAGTAATTTTAGATATTCGATTAGTTATCTTAATAAATAAATAATTTACAGATAATATGACTTAAATGGCTTATATAGAATCACATTCCTTCCTTCATTCAAACCCTAATCCGCACCCAATGGTGCATAGGGGACTGCATCACATAAACGCAGTGTTATATTAATCGTCAATACATAAAGGAAAGGTGATCAGCCCTCCGTTTCAAGTACCAAGTTTCGAGTAAATAAATCACTTTAATTTCTTTGAACCCCTGCTGGAAATCGAACCCGGGACCTCCAGTACTGTACATTACAGTGCGAAGGCGGAATAAATGACAGGGTTTTAAGATTAATTTTAACGCTTTAGATGAAAAGGTGAGCTATCTCTGGTTTTGAACATTCTCTAGACATCCTGTTCGATGTGTGTCCTGTATACAGGAGTTGGTTTAGCAAGTTCGGCGTGACTAGCAGGCGGGTATCATCACATGTCCTTCTCTGACGAATGGAAGTGTGGTCTAGAATTAGCATAACAGAGATGAACCAAACAAGAACAAGTACCATAAACTTGGCTAGCTACGGCTGAACCGTGTTCAAGAGTTTATAATGCAGTCAATTGAGATGCCGGAATGAAGCTTCGTGACAACAGTACACATTGAAGTTACACAAACAAGTAAATTTAGACGTCTCGTAATTAAACAATCGTTATAAGTTGGTACTTAATATAACCTGCTTATGAAAATTATTTTATATGATAATAATATAACTTATTACTTATGTTTTAAATGTGTAATACTTCTAACTTAAAACACCGATTAAATTACTCTAAAAATAAAAACGTTAATGTTCCTTTAATAAAAAAAGGTTACAATTGATTTCGCACGTATTTTTATCTACATCTGTAAAAGGTAAAACATGATTTTAATAAATAAGTTTCAAATATTACATTTATACTTTAAATTGTGCTTATTTCTAATAATGAGCCGCTTAGGCTTACAGAAAAAGTATGAAATTGAAATATTTTTGTTAATAAAAAAACACAAATATTTTCTTTTAAATTAAAAAAAAAAATAATAACTTTACATTGCTCATGACGAATAACGTGCTTCTTAATAGCTGCATTTTAATTGTTTTCGTTTGCATTGCTATAAACTAGATTTTTAATATTGTCAATGCCATTATTCGATATAATAATTTTTTTCTTTCACATTTTACTAAACTGAGCTACAACAACGCGTGGCTGGATAAAGCCAGTGGTTCATAAAAATAAACGATTGTAATTTTTTTAATCAATGTGACGCCTTTGAAGCTATTTTCGAATGACAAGTTTCTTGACTGTTATACTATCTTTTTAATATCTTATTGTCACTATCTTGAATAACAATAACTCACTTTGTCACAGAAGTTCATTTGCAATTGAAAAAAAAAATGCTAACAAAAAACTTATTAACTCAAAGCCTATATACCCGATTTTCTAAAAAAAAAACGGTCGACAGCTGGAGTTTTTGCCATTCGAGATTCGAAAGGCAGTTTTGTTTTTGAAAGATAATTTCCCTCGCGGGACCAATTCTTCACCGTCTTTATAAAAAGCTCAACTAAAACTGTGGGCTTGATGTGCGACGTATCAATATCTCACACGATGGATGAAGAACGGCCCACAAGAGACAGGCAGTCAAATGTAGCAAAAAGTACGAGAAGAGACTGCGCTAAGGGAATTCACATAATACCAAAGGCAAAGCAAATAAGACAAATACCCTATCATCGCCCTATTCTCCGATCATATGTATGGTTCTAATCATCAAAATAATTATCATTTTTCTATAAGAACCAAATGATACTTTATATTTTTTCGTGAATTGATGAAACTTTGATGTTGTATTGTTTTTGAATAGCAAATTAGTCTAGATCAGTCGAAAAAGTGAAACGTTTCCATTTCTTCGAATCCAACCGGTAATTAAAAGGTAAGATTGGGATCATCGTTTCTACTCTCTCCTTTACATACGTCATAAACAGTCTACAAGCAGTATAAAACATGATATCTTTAAAATAATTCAAAATATGTATTCAATTTGTTTTATACTTTTTAAAAGTATTTCTCACATTAAATTATGAAAATCATCACCCTAGATAAAATGAAATTTTACTCATTATTTATATATTTTATCGTTTAGTTAAAATAAGTAAAAGTACGATATTAGGATCGTTACCACATTTGCGCGTTGACGTAGTCACGTATTTCGATAACTTGTAAGTTTGTATTGGATAATTTATCGATATCTCATAGACACAAAAAGAGGGCTGCCACGCATTTGGTCTGAAAAGTAAATAAATTGATCAAAGCTGAGAAAATAAAATTTTATAAATAAACACAAAAGCAACATGTTTCTAGGGCCGAAATATTTTTTCGTTAAATGAATATCTAGGAAAATCTTCTTTTTCTAAAATACATCGAACGTTTGAAAAAAATATATTTTTGAAAAATTTTATTTTGGTTTAAACCCTAAATAAATAATTGCTAACAAATTGTATCGATTAAAATAATTATATTCGTGTTTTTTTTAATTTTATTTTCACAAATTTAATTTCATTCTATTTCTGTGAGCCTAAGCGGCTCATTATTAGAAATAGTTATCAAATTGCGGTAGAGGGGTTCAAACCGAGAAACTCTGACATATGAGTCCGCGACACTAACCACGGGACTACAACCCGATTATTTTTATTTTGCTTGTTATTAATACAAATGCGATTCATGTATTTATTTAATTAATTAGAAAATTTTGTTTCAGGTAAGTGGCTTTTTCTTCATTTTCTACAATTGTCTGCATCATCCCATCGTCACCTTTCAGGTATGACAATAAAACGATTGTTTATTTAAAATAAATATATGTGTGTCATGACAAATATGAAGACCATGTTTTGAAACTTGTTAATAATTATGATGAATTGAATATGGAAGTGATGTAAATAAATAATGGTTATTTTATTAGTGGTTTATAGGACAACGCATTATAATGAATTGTTAACTCAATATTTGATTATAAGAATGTAGAATGATTAGTTAAACGCTACAGATTTTTGAATTTTCTTATGTAATTAAATTGATGGAAGAGATAAGGTAAGTAAAGAAACCTAAATTGAAGGAGATCGTTTTATGGAAAAGCAATGGAGGAGAAAGTTTTGGTAGGAAAAACGTGATTGCATGCACGTACTCGTACAAGCTTGTAAAAGCAACCACGTTCTAAGATTCCTTTATGTCTAAAGATTTTATTAATTTAAATTGTGAATAAAATAAAGATTTTATAATTTTTTTTCAGTAAGAAAGAGCACCGAATTCTAATGATAAATGATTTCCAAAGCTGAAAACTTATAATTGAATTGTAGTTTTATTAAAAAAAAGCCAAATCATTAATCGCTCAAATTAACACGGAGTATAACGAGATTTCTCCCAACTGAATAGTTCCAAATCGATAACTTTTTCGTTACGTTTCGACAAATGACTACGTGTTCAAAAAATATAATTATTGCTTTTAATGGAAACATCATTCACGCGATAAAACTGGATATTAAAGCGCTTAATTTGATTAAAATATGAAATATGTGTCCATTGATAACTATAATGTAAAACGGACCGATTTTATTCAGCTGGTGCGGAAATTTCTCGAACCTTTGTACATTTTCCCAATTAGCAAGGGAAATTATGCACGGCCGATTGAACTTTAAGCGCTTTCGATATTACTGACACGAATTTATTGACTCTTTTTCGAACACAAAAGCCTCCAAATGAGTCAGAGTCACTGCGTAAGGAGCGTAGCCGGCATTTGTTTTATTATTTAATTACTTTGCTCTCCGTTGAAAAAAGCATTTGATGAAAAGTACATTCTGATTTCATTTTATGAAAACGGTACATATTTTTTTAATTCACCACTTAATACAATACCAATCACCCGTGAAAAAAAATGTTTCTCCTTTTTCATGAAATGATAAAAGTGTTTTTTATATTACGTGTATTTTTAATGATGTCATCAGAGTAAACAAGAGGTCATTTACCGGAATTGTCAAATAGGATTGATGTACAGTTTCTTTGTGAATTTATTGTATTTATTAAGCAGTAAGTAGTTAAAAAAAATATAAGTAACTAATTTTTCATTTTTTTTTAAAATTCGTTTTATGCCGTCAGCACGACAAAACTCAGCGGGGTATATGATTGAAATTCATAATAACGTGCATGATGAAAAATTAATAAATAGTATTCATATATTTTATTTCTCAAAATAATATATCAATATTATCCACAAAGTTAATGCTTTCAATATTCAAAACTAATGGTATTCACGTTACAAATGAAAATGGAGTTAATACAAATAACATACTTAAAATTAATCATAGTTTAACAAATTTTATGTTATTTTTAAAGTAAATCTTGAACTGCTTTTGATCCCATTCAATCTGTATAAACTTAAGAAACATTATAGAACTAAAAATAAATCACGTGTAAGAGATGAACTTTTAATCCGTCAGGTTTTAAAATATAGTTATTCATTTTAGAAAGTATTAATACAGTAATTTATGAACTCCAATGAGCTTTTATCCTAACTTTTAATTAACCGGGTATAAATCGAATCACGTAATGAACTGTGTTGAAATTGAACTTAAAATATGGCAGATAGATAATTCGTATGATCGTAATTCAGTTTGAAACAGATAGCAATAATTAAGTTTCCAGGATCGCAGGATGCAGACACTCAGGTTTATGATGTAATAACCGATTGATCATCTACAGGAGATAGGAGGCTTTTATTTAGCATAACAGATTAACACAGTTATACATCTATCAGTTATACATCAGTAAGCTATTCCTTGAATATATAACATTTATAAAATGGGCAATTATCAAGAAAAGAAGTGTAAAAGATAAATTAATTTATAATTTATATTTGAAACAATAATTTTATGATTTTCAATTCATTAAATTATAATGTGCCCTATGTACCATTTAATCCGGTAATATATTTATATTAATAAAAGCCCTACCTTTAAACTGTAAAATATATCTTGAAGAGAAGATCCTTACCCTTAAATTTGAGCACGGCCCTTAATCTGATTATTTCCTATCTGATTAAAAGCGGTTGAAAAATGACGCTCTGTGTACACAACATCCTCGGCTAGCTTTGCTAAGCTTTTGCCGGGAGCTTTTCGTCAGACACCTTTTAATTTGTTTAGAGATTATACGTCCAAGCCACCACTGGCGGTGATATGATACTGTTTACGGAATGCTTAAGGAATAAATTAGCTAGAGGTTTCTTTGGTAATATCAAAGTTGAAACAATTGGTATTCTCTAATTTAGGTGTACATGTATATATGTGTGTGTGTGTATATATATATACATATATATACATATATATATATATATATATATATATATATATATATATATATATATATATATATATATATATATATATATATATATATATATATATATATATATATATATATACATATATATATATATATATATATATATATATATATATATATATATATATATAAATATATTTATATATATATATATATATATATATATATATATATATATATATATATATATATATATATATATATATATATATATATATATATATATATATATATATATATATATATATATATATATATATATATATATATATATATATATATATATATATATATATATATATATATATATATATATATATTCATTTACGCATGGTTTTATCATACGTATTTTGTATCGTCTGACCAGCGACCTAGATTATTTTTAATTTTAGTACGAAAATATTTGAGACCGACATGATAGTGGATATGAACGGAGGAAGTAGACCTCACGTGTTACGGCGTATGATTCTCAACTGTTGTGCGAAATATATATACATATATATATATATATATATATATATATATATATATATATATATATATATATATATATATATATATATATATATATATATATATATATATATATATATATATATATATATATATATATATATATATATATATATATATATATATATATATATATATATATATATATATATATATATATATATATATATATATATATATATATATATATACATATATATATATATATTCCCGTCCGCCTCCGTGGTGTAATGACAAGCATATTTAGCTACCGTGCTAGAGGTTCCAGGTTGGATTCCTAAGTGGGGGTGAAAATAAATATTATCTCGAGAAAAATATTTAGAGTACACTCGTTTTCACATTATCATATCCACATTTTTTTATAATTCATAATTAAAAATACATCATTTAACTGAAAAATAGGCTATATAAACCTAAAAAATATAAATATTTAATGGTTGTGTTGTTTATATCATTATTCATTTCAAACAGTAGAAAAATACTGAGATGCATGTAACTTTGAAACTAATACACATGAAATCTTGTGACAAATATGGATATTATTTATAATATAAGATTCAGTGAGATAAAATCGTTTTTCATTTTTATAAGAATACATGTGTTTTATAAATAGTTTATGTATCACCGCATTTATTTGGATTTTATCTTTTAATAAAATTTCAAAATGTTCCTCATATACACTCAAAGTCAAACCAGTTACACAGCGGTGCTTTATATTTCTTTTTTGTTCCATATGTCACATTTATATTGCAGTAGTAGCTCGTTCTTATGACGTCATTTGTGTTATGGTTCATAAAATTGGCGAAATAGCCTCTAGCTTGAAGGCTGTGGTTTTTAATATTGTGCGGAACTACGTTCATTTTACCTTTCTACCACGTGATATCTTGAGGTTTATATCACATTCCGGGAGTACTTTGGTCACACTTCCTGACTGTACATGGTGTCACGATGTTTATTTTGACATTTAAGTTTCTGAAAATTTAGCTTATATCGATGCAAACCATTATTTATTAAACACCCACAATTGAGTGATATATGCCACAAACATATGGTATTTTTCTATAACGGTATACCATAAATTAACATTTTTTAATGATCTCTTAAAACCAAATATTATTTCACGTGCTTCATTATTGCATAATTGATTTTTGGAAAGTTTAACGATAGAAGGTGCTGGTAGCTGGAAGAACAGACCCTCCGAGCAAATTTCATGAAGGAACTCAAGGTTAGGATGTATGAGAAGTTAAAAAGTACGCGATCGGCAGTTTTATCCTCCACTTCACACACGCACTATTGACAACGCATGATATTCATTGTTTTGAGGTGGGATGCTAGTACAGTATATCTGGTCATTAGTCTGCACAGAAGGGACACATTTTGTTTCGGTATTTTAAGGTTGCATTTTATACAAACGTACAATAATAAAAATAGAAATATGAATCCATTTTTCATTAATTAATACAAAAATGAAAAACACACCATAAAGGTATCACCCCTCAGTGGGTGCTGGAAAGGTCTTTAAGGGTAAACTAGAAACCCAAGGAGACAAAAAGAAGAGCAAATAAGTGGGTAATTCATTTTTGTTCCTGCTTCGTCTCTATTAGGGACAATCTAGTGATTATTTTTATTAAAATGGGAATCTACTATTTTGATAATCAAAATTGACTAACTCTTTATCGTATGTACTGTGCAGCTTATTTAATAAAATATTTTTTGCAACTATTGATTGAATACTAAAAAAGTCCGCCTCCGTAGTGTAATGGTCAGCATGCTCGTCTACCGCTCTAGAGGTCCCGGGTTCGATTCCCAGGGGGGTTTAATAAATAAAAGTGATTTTTTCACACTAATATTTATGCAATATTACGCTGGGCTGGTACCTGAAGTGGAGGGCTGATCACCTTTCCTTCACGTGTAATCGATCGAGATAACACTGCGTTTATATGAAGCAGTGCCCTATGCACCATTGGGGTGCGGTAAGGGTTTTATTATTTATTTATTATACTTAAAAAACATACATGTTAATTTATGTTTAGAACTAAAGTTAAACTTACGTGTCCGTTCTGAAAATTGTTAATCAGTATAATGTTATCATCAAAATACATTTACACATTATTTTTCTGTAAATATTTGGTTCACCGTGTACTTAAGAGTATTATAACGCGTTGGTAAAATACATAAACCTAAGATTTGCGGCTACTCCTGGATTTTAGGGCTACCTCAAAGACTCCGTTTATAAATATAAATAGGTTTAGATTATAAGAATAATAACATGATTCAACTGGATATTTTTCAGTAAATTTCTGTTTTAAGAACCTGTTCTATGCATTTTAGTTCCGTAATTTATATTGCAGAACAAATCGTTAAACGAAACTTTCATTTCAAATTAACAACTATACTGGTAAGGAGTGAAGCAATTGGTATTCAATTTTAAACTACGTACAGTAAAAATAATAAATTATAAAAAAAAACTAATCATTGTTCCTTCTCTAACTGTTCCATCTCTAACTAACAAATACAACAAAACTGAGATTGCATTGTTCTTACCTGAGGGAATTGTGTTCCCAGAAATATAAAATTCTCAGCGGTTGTTTCTTACCGACAAGAAATATATTTTTTGTTTTCTGATTGTAAATTGAATACACCAATCTTAAAAAATATAAAATTGATTTACAATAAAAAAGCAGTTTCTTTTATGAAAATATATATATAATAAATTACATCGTGATTTCGGACCTTAAAATGTTTTGTTTATAGCTGTTATAATTAACTACTCAAATTCAAAGATAAAATTATTTAAAGGGATAGAACTAAACTTCTGCCTTCTGTTGTATTGTATATTATTGACATTGGGGATTGAATTTAAAACGTAGTTTTATTATAAACCAGTTTTAAAGTGATTTTAGTTCTTTTATTATTATATAATATCACGATAATCAGCGCATAAATTTAACATCGTAAACTAAAGCTTAGGAAATTAATATTAACTCACAAAAAGTAACGAATCCTATCTCCATTGGGCAACTGAAAAAGTAACAGCTATCCATTAGTCACATCTCCAGTAAATAACATAAAATTTTGTCAGTAACTCTTAAACCTTTGTTTTAACGTTACTGACATAATTTTAGACGTTTAAAATAAAAAAAGTAAAATAGAAAAAGTTTTATAGTTAATGTTTTATTACTTTTATTGAATGCAGTTTAACCAAAGTGTGGTAAAAAACATCAAAACAGTTTCAAAATGCATTTAAAATTAGTGTTTTTTTTTTAAGAGAACCATTTTATTATATTGAATAAAACCATCGACGCAATAGTAATGTACGAATAATACTGGCCACACTGAAAAAAATATTGGTGTGTAGTATTAATTATTCAAATTTAACGCTTTGCTGTAAAAAAAGCTATCCACGTAATTACGTAATGTAAAAAAAGTAGCGGTAGGAAATCCGGTTGGAAATTTCCGGTGTGACGATTTAAAAATAACGTTAATCGTTTGTTTCATAAAGTCTGAGTAGCAAATAAGTATTACGATTTTTACTAATTTCAACCTTATAAAGTTTTTGTTTCCAATATTTTATGTGTCTTTTTGTAAATAGGTTTTTTTTCTTAATCGATACTAAATGCTTACATTAAAAAAAATGGATAGCAGATAATACCGATAATTCATCTTTTGTACAATAAATTCAGGTGCATTTAAAAAAAATATATTATTTAACATTGGTTTTATGTAAATAGTCTTGAATTTCCAATGATTTTTTTTTTGAAAAACTTGATATCAATTTGAAAATATTGGGTCCTACTTGAATGATGGTTTTTGAAGTGATTTTACCAAAGAAAATGGATGCATCAGTTAAACTTTTTTTCTAAATGTAATAAATTTAATAGTAGTAGTTGGTTGTAATAGTTCATATAGACAGATGCCGTGGTGTAGTAGGGTACACGCTCGATTCCCGCCGAATGCATAATAAATTCAAGAACGAGTTATTTTCAAATGGCTTCGCTTTCCTTACTATCATTTCTGAAGATATGCCTCTAAAACACAAGCTCTGCGAGTAGTTCCTTTAAAAAAAGTTGATATCCGAGTAGCTATGTATATGCATATAAACGAACTAACTTTTAAGCAAGCTGGCATACCACTGTCTTTGCAAACTTTCTTCGCCTTTTCCACATTCATGTATTCCCTAATACATACTCGTATTGCCGATCATTCCTGACCTGATTTGTATTGCCATCACAATAAACAAAGGGTTGATTGTCTACATAGTAAAGTCTTACAGGAGAATGATATTTCCTCTTGATATTGGAGCGTAAAACAACAGTAATAATTGCTTTCGTAAGTAAGAATTTTAATTTGGTTCGCCATGGAATGTGTTAGGCATTAGTTTTATTATTGCAAGAGTTGTGTAATTTTAGGCGTTAAATAATATTGCCTTTTACCATGGGTAGCCATTTGGGTGAAAACAAAGCATACCAAAAGAGGAAATTGTATTATTTTTGTTCCTTCTCGTTTTGTATATTATTTCTTCGCCATTCAACTCGCGAACAATGGAAGTCTTTCAATTCTCTCCCTCAGTTAGTGATTGTTCTTCTTTACTTTTGAGAGTGTATGTAAACTTGTTGGTCAAAATTGTCCTAGAAAAAAGTCTCTGAAATTTCCATGGTTAACATAACCAGAAAATACCATTGTTTTCCAACAGTTGATTGGTGTTTTTCATTATTTTTTGGCAACGGTATTTTTGTCCTATATTATTTTTCCAATAAACAACATTTATGCAAGCTATTTGAACCCCATTCGTTACCTTCCTTTTCCGTCATTTCAAGAATAATTGATGTAAAAACTATCACACATACACACAAACATATATATGTATATATATATATATATATATATATATATATATATATATGTGTATGTATATATAAATATATAAATATATATATACATATATATATATATATATATATATATATATATATATATATATATATATATATATATATATATATATATATATATATATATATATATATATATATATATATATATATATATATAAATATGTGAAAAATTCATTTCATAACCATATAGCTCAAATAATTTGGTTTAAATACAATAAAATAAAATAATGTTTAAATTACTGTTTTTCTTTAAAAAGAGATGTTTGTGACATTTCACTGAAAAAACTGGGACGCAAAAAATATCATCATTCTGAATGTTGGCGCCGTTTGAAGTTTGCAAATATTATATTCAGAATTCCAGGAATAACTTTTATGTATCAGTAACATTGGATGGATCCTTTATTGATGTATCCTGCTCAAATAATAATTGAAATGTGAAGGACATGAGATCAAATAATATTTTTTTTCCGAAGCAAAAAAAATCCTGTTAACTTTCCGAGTTACATTTCAAATAAATATTTTCCCCGTGCTGAAATGTAATATTGTAAACTATGAATTTAAATTTTCTTTATAGATTTCTCTCTATGATTTATGATTTCAAAAATATTTATTTAAATACTAATTCCAATTAAAAAATAAAATTTCAAAATGTTACAAATCGTTTATTCAATTGTCATATAAATACACTAAAGTTCAATTAAAGCATTAGTATACAAATTTAAAAAAAAAAAATTTGGAACTGTAAAAATAGAAGGTCAACTGAAATTGCGGTAAAAATAAAATGTAAACTTGAATGTTGACTACCCTGTATTTAACTTTAAGTAGCTTTGGAGATTTTCATAAATAACCCATTTTCGTTCAGGTTATCCCGATTTAAAAAGAAAGTTTAAGAATTGTTTTCTCTTATTGACTGAAAATAGACTCGTCAGTTATTTTATCTAATAGAATTGATGTAGTTTTCGATAGCTATTTATTTTTTTCACCTGTTTTTATTGCCATGTTTGGCTTAGTTAGTATCATTGCAATCAAGAATTCTCTCTAGGGCAGAGGAAAACGTCTCTTTAAATATCGTCTAATGGTGAAGTAAAGTCACATTTTCGGAGTTTATTTTGTTTTTTCACAAAAGTTTTCTTCACTACATTCCCGATAGGGTGGCACAGTGAACGGGGCAACATTGATAATGCAAATTTTATGCCGGAACATAAAAGTTTATGCCCCGTCAGATGGTTGTTATAGTATTGTGTAGTACATGTTTATTTGACGTACCCGATTGAAGGCAAAAAGATATGAGGACTTCGCACTCTATCTGAGGGAGAAAAAAATTAGCGATGTGATTTCCAAGGTTGTCTTATCTTTTTGAATAAACCTGATAATAAGAGTTTTATTTTTATATTTTTTCTTTGAGTAATTATTGTACACGTATTCTAGAAAAAAAATGTTTATTTCTAAAGTTTTCCTTGAATGTTTTTCACAGATACTTTGTGGTACATTTTATAAAGTTTATAAAATAAAATAACTTTATTTTAACTACTTTTTGTTAGTACCTACACTTTATCCACTTTTTTATAATAAGTACACTTTAACCTACTGGTTTGGGCAAGAACCTTGTCACATTTATTTGTATTTCAATGTTGTAGAATTTAGTACATAAACCCTGATGATGACAACGTTCTTGTCAAAACCGGAAGGATAAAATGTACCAATAAAAAGTGGTTAAGACATAAATTATTTGTATGTATGTTACATAAAGTATTATATTACGAACCTAACTGATTTTTTTTTCCCACATGGAATGATAATTCCGGAATCAGCAGGCATGAAGTAGTGTTAACGATGAATGATAAGGAAAGTGTTGTATTACCATACTACAAAGTGAACAATGCTTTTGACATACAAAATAAATCTGATATTGCACTTTTTCTGCCTACTATTAATTTTCTTTGACTTAAAGCAGTATTTTTTTTCTTTTAGAGAATTAAATTAATAACTTGTTAGATTTTAACATTTACGTAAAGATCTTAGACAGAGTTATAAATATTTACATATGTAGATATGCAATATGTTTAATATGTACTTATTACATACATATGTGTATCCAATTTCTTTTTTTACTCTATTTATCTTTTTGTTGTTGTCAAACAAGGTTGTTTTGTTGGATATAATTCGTTTTTTTTTCACAATACAACGATGTTAAATTACATCTGACATTTTTTATTCCGCATTTCATTCGAGACATACGTATTCATGGAATCCTTTCAAGGAGTTTGCTCAAAGCTTTCTTGAGCAATTCTCTAAAACGGTACCGACCACCCTTTTGTGTAATATTTATATGGAGATATAATAAGATATATTTTTCCACCCTTCTTCCGAACAGGGTTATCAAAAGGCCGCAGACCCCTTAAAATATATTATTATTTTATTTTTGGATGCCTGTACATTTTGCAATCAAAATAAAAATGCAAGTCTACATAAACATACTTAATGTCGCCCTCTACTACAATCTCTTGTCTTGTACAATGCTATAGACCACATTAAGATTTGAGGTCTTATTAATATGAATAAAATTGGATGTCTTATAGATATAACAGCGAAAAAAGGTGGAATGGTAAAAATCTTGATTTATTTCATAAAAATATATGAAAAAAAACAAAAGCTTTGATAATACTTTATGTGATATGGATAATCACCATACATACCTACATAAAACAATAATTACATATTTTTATGTCTTAATTGCACGGAAAAAGAAAATATTAAAAATCAAACGACTGCATAAATGCCACGTTAATTAAGTATTTATTTTGGTAAAAATAATGACGTCATATTATAAAGTATGTACCTTTCAAAACTAAACTTCGTATTGAAATGGTCTGTATCACGAACCAATAGTATTATAGTGTGATGTACTTGAAAAATATGTTTTTAATAATTTTTATTAAAGATTAGTTTAAAAATCACGGTTTATATATAAAAAAATAATGTAGAGTCGAATGTAGGGAACGCTTTGTCGATATGATTTATGATTTGTTTCTGAATAGTTCTGTTAATTTAGTTACTTATTTTTCCATAACTTCTTAACCATTTTATTATATAACTTACTTATGTCGCGATAACTCAAGCTCATAACTAAGCTTTACAAATAATCGTTAAAATTTAGTTACATAGATCATTTGGTGACTTTTAACTAAGAATAGTATCGATAGCCTGTGATAACTGGATTATTTTACCTTTATGCTAACTAGATTATATATTACTTTTGATTTTATAAAATTATGAAACATTTGTGTAATCGAGTATGACAAAATATGTTTCGAGTTAAAATAGAGATATAAAAACCAGAAGGTTCAATAGATGACGTGTTTCAGTACAAACCTTGTACAGTTGGAGTATTCCTAAATCGATCTCTTTTCACGTGTCTCTCGAAGATTTATTACCGCTTATCTGTGCTCCGCAATATATTAGGGCCATAAATGATTATTTATTAGTGTGTGTTCGCGGCACCCCTACGCTAGTAAGTGGTTCCGTAATGCCAGGGAGAGATACAAATATGAAAGATCTCGGGCACAAAAGTGGGGTCGCCTTTAAGTATTCGCCGACATCAACACGAGATTATCTCCACGCATCTCTTTGCTTCCCTTGGCCGGATTTTCGAGGGATTTCGCTAGGTTATCCAGTTGCTTTTCGGAGCATGCTCCATTCGTCCCCTCGGATATAACCCGTTAAAATAATGGAAGGTATTTTTCCGAACCCAATTTTTGTTTCTTTTATCGTCTTCTAAATGTCCACGGAGCGAAACATTGGAATGATACGAGGATGTCTAGCTGGTTTTTAGAAAAAAATAGGTGATTAGTGATTATTACAACATATTAACCTTTTTTATTACTATCGCCATTTTTCGAGTTCATTACGAATCAAAAGAAGATATCTACATAAAATATCATGACATTCACAAAATGAGGCACTATAAGCGTATTAGAGATAAACTTTACAAATAGAAGAGTAAACAGGATAACGGGAAACGTTTATGTTTTTTTCTCATTATATAAATTATTAATATAAATGACTTCATAAGAAGTTTCACTTATTTAGGCGTATGTATCATTAAATGAGAATTTACAGTAAAATTCATGTACGCGTTACGTTTATTAAGAACATTTCGTTACACGAGAGAGAAAGATATAACGTAGAGGGAAGGAAAAGATAGCTTTACATTCTGACGCCACGCGAATGGAGCAAAAGAGAGCAAAGTATATACAACGGTAAAAAGCGATAGAATAAGATAGTGTCCTGCATCCGCGTGGTGGAAATGAACATGTCAGACGCTATATATAAACAGATGTGGTAAAATCTACTGTGTGTAAATAATATTTATCAAAGTGTTTTGAGAAATTCATCGAATCAACATTAACATCCGGAACTACAATACATGCAATTTTTCTCGTTATCTCGAAAATATCAAATTTTGGAAATATATGTCATATCATAGTTACCACGAACCATATCAGAATTACCAATTGAAGCACCAATCAATTTCTTTTGAGATGCTGTCTCTCACTCTCATTCTCTTTCTTTCTCTCTCTTTATTTCTCTTTTACTTTTTTTCTCTATCTCTTCAAATTAAATCTCTCTTATTTATTCATTTTTATGGAAGTTTCCCTTCAATCACGTGTACGGTTTTGGTCGTTCATTTATTTTGTTTTTGAATTTTGTTGTTTATTTTCTCAATAAGAATCTTATCAATCTTCCAAGAATAATAAAATGAAAAAGAATTTTTAGCGAAACACTTAACATAAAAATGTAAATAATTTATTTTGAAAATGATCAAAAAAGATTTTAGGAGTGGCATAACAAAGTAAACGGCCAAAAATATTTTCACCGAGTTTGTGGCCAAATATTAGTTTTGTATAATGATTTCTAAGCGACCGCAATACAGTGCTTAAATCTTACTTGCAAATTATTTAACAGCTTTAATAACGATAATAATATTAGAATAAAACTTGTTTTATGCCATAACATGCTTCGTATTGTAATTTAATGGGAGCCGCAAAATTAATATTTATGTTTGGGGTATTTATATTTAGGAGAAAACATCACATGAATAATGTAATGATAAGCAGACAAAAATTTCGGTAACTAAGTTATTGTGAAAACAAAGTAAGTATTTTAACCCTCGCTAAGTTGCCTAGGTAAGAACTACTAACACACAATGTAATAACTAAGAAACTAAGGTTAAGTGGCTATAAACTAGCTACGTTGATCCATGTTTCTCTTTTTTTTATTTGAATTTTATTATTTAAATATATATTTTTACATTAAAAAATAAAACACCTTCAGTGAAACTAAAAAAAAGAAAGTAAAGCCTTATTATGAATAAAAAAATTAAATACTTTACATATGAAGTAGGATGATCAGATCGCTGGTATTTGCAACACTTGAGAACAGTGCTATCACATGTTCAGGCCCCATTTTTGCTCCACAAGTTACGCCATCTGTGACATCAATACCATTCAACTGAGATACGATGAAGTCAGTAATCATGGTTCTGTAGCGCTCTCCATTGACCAAAACATTCTGGCCTGCATCTTCTTTAAAAAAATATGAGCGAATGATTCCACCTGCCCATAAAGCACACCAAACAGAGAATTTTAATAGATGTAAGGGAGTCTCGATAAAGGCTTCTGGGTTTTTCCCACTCTAAATTCGGCAATTCTACTTATTGACATAGCCAAAAATTTGAACCATCGGTGAACAAAATTTTACGTTGAAAAAGAGTTTCAAGCTGAATATTGTTTTCAGCCCATCGAACCTTCGACGTGCATTATTGTTATTAATCTATTTATGGTGAAATGGCAAAACGTACTGACGGCAAATAAACTGTCAACTGTCAAATTTATGTATTTTTGTCATCAAATCAAATCAAATCAACTCATTTCTACAAACTGTCAATTTGACATTTTTTATCTTCTAAATAAGCTACAAACTAACAGTAAAAAGCTTTAATTTTATGCTACAAAACGCATTTTTGTTAGAGTTTTATTACTTACAACATTTTGAGTGTGTCCAAATACTTGTTCACAAAATCTGGATTATCTCCAATTACAGGAGTTATTTTCATATTATTTTTTGACATTTCATCAACGATGAAGAAGAATATGGAAGTCTGGGCATTTACGGGGCTTACGACCGTCATAGGCTGGTTTGAGTGATCACTTTACACACGTGTAACATTCACCAATTCTACCCATTATTGACAACCACACTACTCAAATTCTTCGAAGTTCTATATATATGAACCAATTTAGAAACTTTGTTCTTGAATCACTAGAACTTCACTAGAGACATCTATTGGTGAGATGTAAAGAAGCTTTTTTATTAAGCAGAAACTCTTATATTAGTATGTGAGATCCGAATCCCGGATTATAATCACACACATGAGAAATAAAAATTATAAGCTTAATAATAAAAATGAAAATGGTATTTTCTGGCGTTTCTCATGTGTGTGATTATAATCCGGGATTCGGATCTCACATACTAATATAAGAGTTTCTGCTTAATAAAAAAGCTTCTTTACATCTCACTAATAGATGTCTCTAGTGAAGTTCTAGTGATTCAAGAACAAAGTTTCTAAATTGGTTCATATATATAGAACTTCGAAGAATTTGAGTAGTGTGGTTGTCAATAATGGGTAGAATTGGTGAATGTTACACGTGTGTAAAGTGATCACTCAAACCAGCCTATGACGGTCGTAAGCCCCGTAAATGCCCAGACTTCCATATTCTTCTTCATCGTTGATGAAATGTCAAAAAATAATATGAAAATAACTCCTGTAATTGGAGATAATCCAGATTTTGTGAACAAGTATTTGGACACACTCAAAATGTTGTAAATAAATTATCTGGTCAAATTATAAGCTTAATAATAAAAATGAAAGTGGTATTTTCTGGCGTTTCTCATGTGTGTGATTATAATCCGGGATTCGGATCTCACATACTAATATAAGAGTTTCTGCTTAATAAAAAAGCTTCTTTACATCTCACCAATAGATGTCTCTAGTGAAGTTCTAGTGATTCAAGAACAAAGTTTCTAAATTGGTTCATATATATAGAACTTCGAAGAATTTGAGTAGTGTGGTTGTCAATAATGGGTAGAATTGGTGAATGTTACACGTGTGTAAAGTGATCACTCAAACCAGCCTATGACGGTCGTAAGCCCCGTAAATGCCCAGACTTCCATATTCTTCTTCATCGTTGATGAAATGTCAAAAAATAATATGTTTTATTACTTGATTTTATTTTTAATTAAATATCAATATTTATAGAATAAACTCATTATTTCATTTGAAATTCCCTGATCGACAAATGAAAATGTAAAGAAAATATAAAAACAGTAAGTTTTTCGAGGAGACAGTATTTATGTACTCAGAGAGTAGTGGTATCTTACGAAAGGTAAGGTCAACCCTAAGACTAAGGTTTATTGCTGTATGTAGGGTGAACCTATTACTTCCGCCAAATTTAATTAAACTTACCCTTGTAACGCGATGGGGTACACAGCTCGTGAGATCAGTGGTGCGACTAGCCCTTGGGTGAATGTACAATTTTATCGTACATTTTTTAAGGATCTTTTTTTATCTTCCTAAAGAAAATTCATTGTTCGTTCGAGTTTGTTTTTATTTCTCTAGGGTATGTGAAAGTAAGACGTAAGAAAAATATTAGAAATGAATTACTCAAGGTGAAAGTATAATTGAAAGCTCGAGGTAACATTACGATAAGCATTTTTTAAATAAATCAATAGTTGATTTACCTAATAATTACTTAATTTTATTATTCATATCAAAATATACATTACATTCTACATTCAATATGCATTAAAAATACTGGAGTATTATAAAACACCTTCAATATTATTTCTTTTTAATCAATATACACTGATTAAATAAACATCTTACTAGTTTTTAATTTTTTTTTTTTTAAGGATTGGTATTTAATACAGATACATAAATACAATGATGTTTATAATAATAAAAAAAATGGTAACGGATATTGAAATACATTATGTTAAATGTTGTTTATTTTAACATCTATAAAACAATTATGTATCTGTGATAGATTTTCGAATGGTAATTTTAGGAAAAAATGCAAGGCTGAGATAAGCATTATCCGTATAATTAAGAAACATGTGTTGAAATGGTTTGAGCATTTGAATTAGTGAAGAAGGAATATTAAAACCAATTTTCACCACGAAATGAAAAAAGCAAGAATCTCTTCGCAAGGTCTCTTAAACCTGTCAAGATGCTTTGCAAAAGTTAATAACTATATCAAAATTCCCCCAAAGTTGATTTGAAGGGTTCGCTCTACGCGATGTACTAAAGGGTTGAAGTTAAGGAACTCCACCCTAATGTGACAATCATTCCCCAGTAATTAGCTGAATCTCCAGGTGTTGGCAGCGGTTACCCGCGTATGCTTGGCGCGGTTAGCGATCCAAAACTTGAAAGGACTTTGCATTTTGCGGCAGCACCATGCCACCTGAGCCAAAAGCTTGTTTAAGGATGTATCCATTTTTCTTTTATTGTTATTAAAAAAGTAATTATTTGCTGATATAAAAAATGATCATTGACTGTTTAAAGGCTAGATGAAGTCAGGCCCTTTTAAAACTTGCATCTAGAATAATAATTTATATTCAAATGTATAAATGATGCAGTGAAAGATCCTTCGTTGGATGGCATTACTGCCATATACTCGTAAGAGAGGAAATATAAAAATGATATTACGAAGGAAATGGAAAATAGCAGCAATGACATTTCTTATCTCTACTAGTCTTTTCCAGAGAGATTTTTTTAATCTAGAATCTGACTAACCTAAACTAACCTTTGTAACGATGAAATATGTATTTTACTTTTCGAAATATTTCTTTCGGCTCAAAACGGCCTCCGTAAATGATTTTTTTCTTATTAGTTGAATATGAAAATCCCATTTAAATAAAGTTAGTTTTATTTTCTATTATTTGTGAGTATTTTAAATTCATGTAAAACGTATAAAAATTAAAGGCTTTGTGAGATAAAACGTGAAGAAATTGATGTTTTGTTTCGGTTGATTTACGTATAATTTTCATACGAAGTATTTTTCAGTCACCAAAAATAATTATCCTTTAAGTACCAGTTATAACCAATTGAGTAAATTCCCTGAAATTCAGGAGGGTTGACAAATAATTTTCTCTAATCTAAATTCTAGACCGGAAGTTCCGTGGCGGCGTACCTTTAATCGGGACGACTCCATTCGAGCGACCCGCAAACATTGTTTCAAAGTTTTTAAATTTGGAATGATGATAAAAGTAAAAAAAGGTTCGCCGCGAGCGAAACTTTTAACGCGATTTGCTCGCAAAAACTTTCCCGCGAAAAGCGGGCAGTCAATTTTTAAACACGGGAAGCGCTCATTTGTCATTTTGATGTTATTGTTCGTTTTTTTTTTGTTTTTAAACGGAAAGATAAAAAATCGTATTCGTTTCGCGAAATTAAAAGCTTTTTGTTTCGTTAAAAGCAAAAACCGTTTTTAATGGTCACATTTATTTTGCTGCACGAGTTCTTTCTACGACTTTTGTTCTATTCATAAACACATATTATGTACACATTATTTTAATGTTTGATTATTTCACCCATTCATATATTTCATTCTACTTTCTTTTGTTTTTCATACATATATAAATTATGCCTACATCTAATTTATTTAATCGACCAATTCAAACGCTTCGTGTTTTCTATGACGTAGACAAGTAACTGAGCGAGTGTTTTTGCGAGCCATAAAAAAGATGGATTTTTATTTTATTTAATTTCTTTGTTTTTTAAACTTCTTATACATATTTTAAGTATGTTAACGGGTTTATTGCTTGGAAATATTTTCCAACCATTCAAAAACAAACTTGTGATTCTGGTTAGTGTTTGAACCATTCATACAAGAGAGCAGATGGTGCTTGAACATATGTAAGTATAATATAAACGAAAAAAAAAATAATCGATTATAGTAGAATTATTACATTATGAGAATATTTTATAATTATGAAACTGTAAGTTGATTAAAACTAGGAAGTATAAAATGAAGTATCTGGCATGAAATTGACGGAGAGGAAAAAAAACAAGGAAAACTAATATAATAGAGAGTTAGAGTTCCAAGAATAAGTAATGTTTCAGACGTTTCTTGAAAGTCATCGCAAATAGTATATTTTCACACTGAGCGAATTAAATTGATCAAACATGGTGATTTTTTTTCTAAATCATTGGAAGGAAACGTAGGTAGTCTTGATCTAGATTTTTAGAACTCATAATTTGCTGAGCTAGCTACCTTATTAAATCATTATATGACTACTGATTGAATAAAATAACTCCTATATGGGGAAACGCTGATTTATGAATAAGTATTTGGATACACTCAAGATATTTTTAGGTTCTTTGATATTAAGTCTAACTTGTTCTTTTCAATATATTCCACTCCTCGATAAAAAAATGTATCACAGGACTCGTCACTCTTCTTTTATAAAATCGAGGACTGAGTTGACGTCGCATTATTTCAATGCTCTAAATGCTGTCTCTACGCATAGGAGCAAGAAGTCAAGATGTTAATGTATTAATTTTAAATCAAACACAGATTTTTTTAGTCTATTAAGTTGTATTTTATTAACAAAAACGCAGTACACAAAATAAATATTGTGACAATTGTTTCGCCTAGTTATGGCATATTCATTTTGTAGACACAAAAAAACTGTGTTTGATTTTAAATTGATAAATGAATTAAAATGGAGTTCTAAAAATTAAACGTCAAATCAATAAATAAATAAGACAAGATGTGACAATGTTTATTTGAAAAAAAAGAACTGAATAACTGCATAATTAATTTTGTTAAATTGTTTAAACTAGAAGTATTCCAATGTTTTAAAAATAATATTCAATTTATTAATCTCAATTTAATTTTAAAAAAGTATTTGATCCAAACTGAATTAATAAATTAATACTTTTGAGAAAAACTTTTAGCACTAGTGGTCGTGTCAATTCAGGTAGGCCACAATTCTCTAGACCAAGCATTTAAATAGCTCACTTAACTTCAAACTTCACCCTCTAATTCCAAGGTATAATTACGTGGTTCTGAGTGGGGAGTTCCTCTGATTCCCCATACATGCATTGCGGCTTGGCTTATCCCACCATCTGAGTTTTAATCCGAGACATGACCAGATTTCTATACATGTTACGCGTGATCTCTGCATCTTGGTAAATATTAAGTTGTAATTATTATAACAGTCGTTTACTCAATTGATGTAAGTGTATTATATTAGAGCACAGTTAAACAAAAAAGGTCTCACCTTTTTAATTCAACTGTGCTCAATTCAATATGCGAGGTGGGATGTTTTTTTACCACCTCAGTAAAATGACTTGAAGCACAAAGGTTTATATAATACTATATCTACCTATCTTAACGGTTAACTACGTTCACTAACAAGCGTCGCATGCATACTTCGCGAAGCCAGCTATGTTCGATTTGTTAGTTCACAATTATTTATCTGTAAAGCTAGTAATTTATTAAAAAAAAACTTTTAGCATTTTTTCTATCTCAAATTCTGTGCCTCGAAGAGTTAAAAAAAACTTATTTGAAGGACATAATAGTAGAAATCACGATTTTTCATGATTTCTACTGTTATGTTACATAAATCTCAATTCGACCAATGAAAATACAAAGGACACAATTTATGAAATATTGCTTAGATTATATCTGTCAGATTATATTGTACAGATTAAAGTTTCCTTTGAAAATTTTGTTACATAAAAAAGGTGGTTGCGTTCACCAACGGTTTTTTTTAATGACAATAACAAAACTTGCTCAACAGGATAGTTCTTGATCTTTTTGAACCCAGAATTTGTTTTTTTTTTTAATTTCATCCACATTTAAAAAATTTTATAAATGTGTTCTAGCCGGGTTTCATTGTGCCAAAGGTACGTTTAAGAATATTTGTTTATAAGTTTTTGTTTATCACGAGTCATGCAATAATGAATGTCATGGCCGAATGATGCGATCTATTTCAAAATACCTTACCTCCGTTATCCAAATATTAATAGCTTTTGTATACATAGTTTTTTTTACTTAATGACTTTATGGATAAAAAAGTAGGTTATAAAGCTTTATTGCATTAAAGTCAAATTTCCTTTGATCAATTGTGGTAATAAAAATGTTTGATTATTCAAATTTTTGATCTAAGTAGTTCAGTTATTGTTGTGTTTTGTTATATTTTATCAGTTTTTATTCGTATTTAGGAAGTGACGTATTATTTATAAGATGTGAGTATGTTTTTTGAGTGTTTTTGTATATTTACGTGGCAAAAAATTGTACCACTTTGCCTGAGCTATTATAACCACGACCTTTTCGTCAATATTTCATATTTTATTCTGTCTGAAATCCCGAAATAACGCTTCCAATTTCCCTTTTCCTTATTTTACCTTACAACGTTCCTGAAAAGGTTTCTGATATAAAAACAGGATTTCACGAGTATTAACATTACCTGTAATACAAAAAATGGAATTTTCCCGTCCGATCATGTGAAGTGAAATGGAACTGACACCCAGCGGATAGAGAAAATAATATATTTTACACGAGGTTCATATCTCGCTATGATATCACTCCCTTTCAACCCCTGAATGTAATGATTTTTTTCTGGAAGCATTTACAAGAAGGAACAAAAAACACTTTTTTTCAATACTGTCATTGTTCGAGAACCCTTCGGAAATTGAAAAAAATAAATATATAGAAGTCGAAAACAGTAGTAAAAATAAACTGGTACGATTGTGTCATTAAGTTCTTGTCGTTCTTTTGAAGTGCGTTTCAAATTTGAATGCTTGTACGCACGTTTTGAATAAATCAACTAGTATACTTTTTACACGCTTTTACAAAACTTTAAATGCAAACGTTTACTGTTGAGGACAGATAAGTCATATTCTCACAATATTTGATAATGAAAGCTTCCCGATGCAAAATATTTCAGACGTTATACATATTTGACGTTATAATTTCGATAAAACCAACCGAGCGGGGTGACAATAAAAAAAAATGCTTGAAAAATATATATTTCAATTCCAGCAATGAGTGTTTTAACTACGTGAAAAATGTATTTCACGATTGTCATAAAAATTCAGCCAAATAATTTAAAATATGTTTTCTAGTATGGAAAAATATCTAATATTTTCGAAAATGCTCCAATCTATAGGTTTTTTTAAATAGAGATCGCAAAACAAATGAAAGTTTGAAATTAATTAACTATAAATTACGATAAATAAAAATAACATATCGGTTTGGTGCCCCGTGACTTCAATGATTCTACTCTCATATCGCTCACTCCTTTCAAGAACGTCATAAATCAAAATTCGTCAATTTTCAGTTGGGCATGCTTTCGGAATGTCCAGAAAATTTACTATATCCCAGCAGAAGCGGCATATTTTTAACGTAATATTTACCTGCCACAGGGCAGAAAGTGTTGTTTTTGCATTTTGAAGAAACGGTATTGTTTAATTATTTTTTCAATTAAACTAAATATTTTTCAAATGGAGAAAAAACCTTCAGATTTTACTTAAAAAGATATGTTGCACAGTAAAAAGTTCAGTAAGTGGCTTGATATTTATTTTTAATACATTGTATTATATTTTTAAACTTTAAAAGCGTTCTCCTGAAAAATCGAGTTTTTTGATTTATGACGTTCTTGAAAGGAGTGAGCGATATGTATTTGATCGATATAAGAAGCTCAGGACTGATGCAATTAAAGATGAAACGTTGATTAAAAGCATTGTCCTATGCACCATTGGGTGCGGATTCAAGAAAGAAAAATATCGCAATGCAGAGGTTAAAAATCAATTTGATGAAAAATATATTTAAAGGCGTATATATTGATTTATTTACTGGTGGTTTCTTACATATTATTTTTTTACGTTACATATTATTTTAAGTTACGTTTTTTTATGTCAAGGGATCTTGCTTCCCTTATATCACTGCAACCATATTAGGTCTATTGTGACCATGGTTAGATACGTTTGTACCACAATTTCCTGATTCTTGTTTTGAAAGATTTTCGCAAACATCCGTTCGAATTTAATTTTTTCATCAAATATTTTTTTTTAAGCAAGTTTTAACTTGGATATCTATCTAATAACAATATAAATTTACGTATTTCTCGAAGAAAGAAATAATATTTACCGTCGAGAAAACTCTCTTCATTAAAAGCTCCTTTCACCTTTTATTTGCAAAGATGATTTTAACTTCTTGACTACCTTTTAGAAAGTTCAATATCAACCCTATAACAAGGAAATTCGTACTAAAGTTAAATAACAGAATTTTTCATGAGACTTCCAATTAGAAATGCAAAAGTTTTGAATGAAGTTTCATTTCTTAAACTGAATTCGTAATATTATTATCTCAAAGTAGATTCTAAAATTATTTCTGCTCAAATTTAATTAATTTAATTTATTTTTCAGTAATTAGACATATTATTAACTTAATTGTATCTGACATAATTATTAGTAAAGAATTATCAAAAATTATTTTTACTTTAAAATTTTACTTGAATTACCCGATAAATCATAACTAACAAAAGTACAAAGTTTTTGATATCTCATCAAAGATGTAGAAGAATATGGAAAACTGGGCATATACGGGGCCGACCGTCTTAGGCCGGCTTAAGTGATCACTTTACACCTAAATTATCTGTATTTGGTTTTTTGGAGATATTGTTTTCAGTAAAAGAACCCACGAATAAATATTATATTTTTTAAAATTTACCCTAATATTAATTAGGGGAATTAAAAGCCGGTCTTTCTGCCATTTTATTAAACCCGTTAAGATAATAAATGTGACTCGATGACAATATACTTTCAAGTAAAGCATTTTGAAATGTTTTAATTGAGAAGATTTTCTTTTCTGTTGTTAAATGAGCCATTGTATGAACGAGGCGAGAATCGTCATTTTTTGAGATGTGCATTGTTGGATAAAATATACTCTTACATTATGCAAAATAAAGTTTCGTTCTCCAGTAAACGAGTTAACTAGCAAGAAAAAAGCTTAAATATTAAAAAGTGAAATGTATAAAATATTTCCACATAGAGTTCAACAAAGGGTTTTTAATGGAGATATTTACATAATTTTCAATGGTTCATTTTGAAAGTAATATATGAACCTAGGTAAGGGTGTCATTTAAGGCAGGATTCTTTTTCACCCCAGGTAATTTGTACGATTAATTGTAATTTTATTTTAGAGACTGAATTATGTTACTACGTTAGAACTAGGGTATTAATTTAATCAGGCCTTTTGGGTTTCTGGAAAAAGGAAATTTATCCTTACTACGAACAGATTACTGGGTTACTTTCGAACTTTATATTGTTATTTATTTGGAAAATTACTAGCAGTTTATGTAATTAAGTTTAAAACACAAATTACACTATTTTATATGATATATATGCGGTGTTAGTTATTTTAATCGGTCGTAAATTCATTTTTTGTTTTCAAACTCCGCCCCTTGACTTACCCCCTCCCCTAACTTTTCCCTATCCTTATTTATAGAACAATTAAAATTTTTTAATTTTAGTTATTATTCAGACCTGAAGATGGAAGTTTAGCTTTTGAAGTTAGTAGTCTTTAATAAAACTCAAGTGGTATAAAAACAAGTGTTTCCTTAATCATTTTAATAAATACCTTGTACTTGCAATGCGAGTTTTAATTTTTGTACTGACATTTCTTGGTGGAACTGTATTTTAAATATTCAAATAACAAATTTATAGTTTTTTTTCCATTTTCAAAATTTTTATGAGACGTATTTTGGTGCATTTTTCACCGTTTTCATATGCACACTGTAATTTGAAAATGATGCGAAATGCATCGATTCATGTATTGACATATTTTGAGTAAAATTGGTATTTACCAAGTAAAACTTTAATTTAAAATAGATATAACCACAATGTGACTTACAAAATAATTAATGAAATAGTTGATTAACATAAAATATACGTTAAATAAGTTTGGTCACCTCGTGTGTGTGTGTTATTAAAACGGGAAGCCAGAAAAGGATATTTAAAGAATTCTTACTTACAGATCGTTTATTTATATAAGTTCTTACACTTCAATTACTATTGATATTAACTTTTATAATTTAATCTAATTAATTAATGAAACTTTGAATTAAAATGTGAAGCTAGTTACACGTCCTTTAGAACCAAACGATGCAGGCGAATCTCGGCCTCTTCTCTTAGGTTGATCGCTTTTGTTGAATTCGTTCGGGAATCTCCGTGGCGAATTCGTATTTTTCAGTGGTGCCAACGTGGTAGTGTAGCTACACGCCTACATAAGTAATTAAGTAAAAAACATAAAAAGAGGTATCTTCAGAATCAATTTATTTAACTTTTGTTTAATACAATAAAACTGTGTTTTTTTTTATTTAATATCAATTTGTTGAAACATAATTGATAAAATATTGATCACAAATATGATAAGCAAGTTACAAGTTTAATAAAACCGGTTGTTAATTTTTTGAAATGTGTGTCTACAAGCCGAAATTGCTTTGTTGTAGGATTTTTCCAATAAAGAACTCAGAAATTTTATTACTTGATATTCGGGGAAAATATTTTATTGGCTTAGCATTCTGTCGGCAATATTCCAACATTTTTCTCGTTGTCTTTTGTGTCGTTATTCGTAATAATCTCAAACATCATCTTAATCACAATATCGTAAATCAGTCCAGTAGAAGCTGTTATATTTTATTACATCAAACAAAAAGCTCAATAATATTCTCTATGTATTTGAACAAACAATTATTTTATTTCCAATTATAGGATCACATATAATATAAAATGTCGTTATTTGTATTTGTGGCTTAATTATAATCCTTATCTAAATAAAACTTAAATGTTGTTTTTGACCAGTTATAATTAAGTTTTTTTTCAACTGGTTTTGACAAGCACCTTGTCATCTTTAGGGATGGATATGTACTCCATACCTGAAGATGACAGTGCTTATAAAAACAGGTTAAGAAAAATCACCAGTAACTAAATTAGTAAAAAAATAAATTATGAGTATTATTTTATTACGTTTGTAAAATATGCCACAAAGTATCAGCAATAACCAATCAATAAATTAAAGTCCATTTCAGTATTTAGTGATTTAGTGAGTTGTGTAGTTGGCTACACGCTCGTCTACGAAACTGGCAATTTGGGTTTGATTCCTGCTAATTGCATGTAAAATCAAGAAAAAATAATTTTCAACTGGTATAGGTGATTACGATGTTTTTTTTTCATATTTACGTTCCCTATCCTTACTATCCTACCTGCAGCCAAGTCTATAAAATTTGGAGGTTTTGTGGGTTGTTATCCTTTGAAAAAAATTCTTTATTTTTGATGAAATATCATTTAAATCCTACGACAAACATACACTGAACTGAAAATTTATAATAAATAATCGATAAATAGTTAAATAACTATAGTTTGATAGTATCGTCAGTTAAAACTTTACCTTTGACGTCCTGAAAGTTTATCGTTGAACCGTTCCCGCTTTGATTTTCTGTATTCAGAAGTTCTCCGTTAAAACAAAGAACCTCTCATCTCGTCTTGCGTCTAAAGTCACAGAAACATCTTCATCTCGAGACTATTCTGAATCTGAGTCTATTTCAAATTTTAGTCCGTTACAATTCCAAGTTTATTTCAAATCCGAGTCCACCCTGAAACAAATGGAAAGGCCAACTTGATGAAACTGAAATTCAATGGATTCAGTATATTTAATTTGTGTGTATATTGTTACATTTAAACGTATAAAGTGGTATTGTATTGCTTTTCTTGTATGTCTAAAAATATTCTCGATGTTTGTAAGTTTCTGAAAATACTCAGATATATTTGATACAAAAAGGATGCTATGACTGTCCAATATACATATGTCCTATATAAAAATAATTTGATACAAATTTTTATGTACAAATTCTGTATTAACTCTGTACTAAGGAAATGCTTTTATCAAGATTTTTCATTGGATCTCTCAACATCAGTCTAAACGAATATGGTAGTTTAGGTATTCACACGGCTTACGACATTGACATTGGCTCATGTCATTGACTGGTCAAAGTCATTTAAATTAAATTAAATATCACTTATTATACTGTGTATCATTCACTATTCTACCTTTGATGTCAATTATGGTTGTAAAACCACACAATTGAATTTTGAAAATGGAATGTATGTTTCAAAGACAAAAATCAAGTGAATGTTGATTTAGGCAACCGACAAGTTGCAAATCCTTTCACTGCCCAGACTTCCATATTCTTATGTATCTATGTTGAGATATCAATAAAAACATATATTTTCGTTGATATTTTGTTTATTGAAAACGCGACTTAATATTTTTCTATCAATTCATATCAATAAAAAACACTTTAAGCATTAAATCACAAATACCACTTCTCATTTATGTTTACTTACATTCTGATCAAAAAAATTATTTCCGCTTTTATCAACGTTACTTAATCGATCGCGTACTAAATCTGTGCATCTTTATGTCCAATGCTTGTTCAGTGTTCACATCTCGAGAGATGAGAACCGTCTGGTACCTACTCGGGACTTCTGAACAGCGCCAGGTATCTTCTGGCTGATCTTCGAAAACTTCAAGAGGTCTGAGAGAGATGTTGAGATGTTATCTCAATTGTCAAGAAGTTTGCTTTTATATTACTTCATAAAATCCCCGGAATATAATAATCCATACCGTAAGTTATTTAATATAAACGTACATTTACGTCTTTTACTTGAATTTCCATATTGAATATAACTTTTTGTTTTAATAATTGAAAGCATTTGTTTGTATGTTATAACACAGAATAAATGCTTAACCAATAAAAAAAAATTATATAAAACTTTATCAGTGGCGTATTTTTTTAATGATTTAATATGACTATTAAAATTGCAAAATTATCAATAATTTATTTTTCAGCCTAGCATTTTATTTTGATTTATTTTTTCCTTGTGTTTTCTAATTATTTTAATTATTTTTAATACTCTTATTCTCGTTATTGCATGATGACAGTATAGTAATGAAATATTAATTTGAATGATTTGTATATGATCACAATTGTATCAATTTTGAAATTCCGCATTAGATAATACTCACTTTAAGTAAAAGAACGTAATATTCAGTAGAAATGATCAAACGTAACGGAATATCTATCCTTATAAATTCTACCATATTACTGGAAAAGTTATAAAGTTAATTTCTGTGGATGGTAATATCAAGGTAGAAAAAAAATATTTCAATTAACGATAGTATAATTAATGAAACTCTAAAGATGTAACCAGAAAATCACACAGTCTTTTTTAAGCAATAAGACTAGAAGAGTCTTCTCGTGAAATTAATAGTCTAAAAATTGTAAGAGTGAAACATTATGTTAAAAAAAGTATTATTTTGAATTGTTTTTATTAGAAAATAAAAGATAATCAAGTAGTCGGCTCGCATAGTCTTTAAATGGTAGGTTATCTGATTTGCTAAAATCGTTGCTGTCATGAGTGAACTGTCGTTTTCTAAGGGAGGACTTCCCACGAACCCTTCAAGGGTTTCTTATCTTTGCTGATCTTCCCGCAAGTTCTGTAAGGGCAGTTTGTTGACAAAGGTAACCAAATCGGTGACTTCCCATCAACCTTTTGGATTACGAAGGGAAACGTTTAATTGCGTTCTAGAGCCTTGAAATATAGAGCTAGATAAATGGGATAGAAAATGGGCTTCCAAAAATAAACATGTTCTAGAAAACTCATTCAAGCGTATTTGAATCCAACGTTTTAAATTAATTGCGGTTTTAATTCATTTCCTGTCTATATTATCCTTCTCATATGCTACTAGAACCAAAGTAAAATAGTTAACATACCGTGTGTGTTTTATGGTCATTTTAGTTATAAGTCATTTTAGTATATTGTCCGCCTCCGTAGTGTAATGGTCAGCACGCTCGGCTACCGTTCTAGAGGTCCCGGGTTCGATTCCCAAGGGGGGTAAAATAAATAAAAGTGATTTTTTCACTGTCATATTTATTCAATATTACCCTGGACTGATACCTGAAGCGGAGGGCTGATCACCTTTCCTTCATGTGTAAACGATCAAGATAACACTGCGTTTATATGACGCAGTGCCCTATGCGCCATTGGGGTGCTGATAAGGGTTTTATTATTATTATTAGTATATAAGTACATAGTATTATTTTGATTTATCAAAATAATTATTATTTTAAATTGTTTGTAAAAATATTAAAATACCTCATTCTAAACTATGGAAAGCGATGACAGAACTTAAAGCTTATTTAAAATATAAATATAAATATAATTAGAGATTTATTTTTTCCTTGAAAAATGATTATGACACAATTAAGACACTGGTATAGTAAATTTATCTTATTTTTCTGTATTTAAATATAAAAAAACACTTTTACCGATTTTCAATTTACCAATGTCAACACTACTAGTTTTGAAAACTATAAATGTTCTCATCAACAGAAGAAAAAACCAACTATTAATTTCCATCCCCCGTAGTTTAGTGGTCAGATGCCCCGGGTTCGATTCCCAGGGGCGTCAAAATAAATATGGAAGATTTCCACTCTCATATTTATTTAATATCACTCTGGACTGGTGTAAGCAGCGCTGAGCTGATCACCTTGCCTGCATGCAAGGAACAATCAAAACAACACTGCGCCGCTACGATGCAGTACCCTATGCACCATTGGGTGCGGGTAACGGTTAAAAAATGATGAAAACATCTTTGGATCTCAAAACTAGTCGTGTATACATTAATGATCTGATCCTAAACAAACGTTTTATTTTTATATTTTAACAATTTATTCACGTCAAATATAATCATGGCAGTAGGTTGTAAAACTTATATGTGTTTTGTATGTTTGTATTTTTGTTGTTGTTGAGATTTACATATCAAAGCTTACTAAAAATGTTTTAATTTTCATGTTTATTTTTTTACAACAAATTGTATCACCCACCCCTACGCAATTCTCATGTGTCATGTTGCTCCACCTGTCCCAATTAAAACGTTGAATAATATTTTCCAACATTGAATAATGAAGGGCTTTGTCGCGGTTTGATGTCCGCAATTAACGTCACGTTACAAAGTTAGAATATGAATTTTGATAGACCACAAAAATGTTCCGAACTGGAAACTTGTGTTGTTTCTCCCAAATATTTCACGCATGGAGAATATTTCCAACAAAAAAACATTAATATTTTAATGCCTTAATTGGCGTATACGGGATTCTTTTGAATTACAAAATTTTTCTGTTCATCTACTGTTAAATAAATTATTTTAAAATTGTAAAAGAAAAACATTTGTTTTTAACCACTTGAGTTATATTTATTTAATTATAACGACTAGTTTTGAAAGCTATGCTTCCATCTTCTGGTCAAAATATTAAACATTTAAGTTCATATCTAGCACGTATTGTAATGGTCAGCACGCTCGGCTGCCGTTCTGGAGGTCCCGGGTTCGATTCCCACGGGGGGTAAAATAAATGTAAGTGATTTTTTCACTGTAATATTTATTCAATATTATAACCCTGGACTGGTACCTGAAGCGGAGGGCTGATCACCTTTCTTTCATGTGTAAACGATCAAGATAACACTGCGTTTATATGACGCAGTGCCCTATGTATCATTGGGTTGCGGATAAGGGTTTTATTATTATTATTATATCTAGACCTGAAGATGGAAGCAAAGCTTCCAAAAGAATTCGTTGTAAATAAATTAATGTAACTCAAGTGGTGAAAACAAGTGTTTTTCTTTAACAATTGCATAATGTCGTACCACAAAGTGAATGCCGAAACAACAAATAAAATAAATTATTTTACATACAAAAACCGAAACCGAAAGTATTCGATAATAACCCAAAAAATAGGGGTTTTGAATATTTTTTCATATATTTTATATTTCTTCCTGCATAGCGTAATGTTAAGCGCATTTGTTTTCATGCTGTTGGTTTCAAATTAAAAAAGATAACTTTACTATTCATTTAATATTATCCTGGACTGATGATACCTATAACGCAAGGTTGATAACCTAACTATCATGTTATTTAATAGATCAAAAACAGTCTGTAATTATGAATGTCTCGCTAAAATATTGTTTATTGGGGGTTGGAGTCATATTAGAGTAAATATTTTATTACATGACATTCGGTGATCCTTAATCCGTATTACGAGAAATGAAACTACGAAAAAACTTTCATTAAAAATAAGTTAGAGTTTGTTCTGTCAAAGGTGAAATACACGAGATATAAATGATGAAATAAATGTATGGAGATATATAAATAGAAATTCGTTATGTGGGAGTTATAATATAATAGCTAAAAATAATATTCAAATGATTCTTTCTATGATTTTTTTTATTTTACCTGCGTTAAAATTTTTATTTTTAAAAGAGCAAAATTTTTAGTTGGTTCATTTTATTTTATTTTATTTTATTTTATTGGAAGGAAGAACAACAGTTACAATATATGATACATACAGAATACAAAAAATAAATCATGAGTACCAATTATAGTTCTTCACAACTATACATAAGAGAGGTCTTTATAAAGGAAGAGACATGAGACAAGGATGGGATAAAGAGAAAAGGAGATGGCAGTGATAGGAAAAGAAGAAAAGGAAAGGACAGGGAATAGAATTACTTTTTTAGGTTTATAAGATTTCGAACAATTTAGCTTTAAATTTTGAAAGATTGGAGTAGAACATATCAATTCATATCATATCATATCATATCGTAGAACATATCATTCATATACATGAGATTTTATCCATGTTAAACAACCTAAAAAAAACATTCAACACAATTACATGTATTTATACATATCGCTCACTCCTTTCAAGAACGTCATAAATCAAAAAACTTGATTTTTTAGGAGAACGTTTTTAAAGTTTAAAAATATAATACAATGTATTAAAAATAAATATCAAGCCACTTATTGAACTTTTTACTGTACAACAGATCTTTTTAGGTGAAACCTGAAGGTTCTATCTCCATTTGATAAATATTTAGTATATTTAATAAAATAATTAAACAACGCCTTTTCTTCAAAATGCAAAAACAACACTTTCTGTCATGTAGCGGGTAAACATTAAGGTAAAAATATGCCGCTTTTGCTGGGATATAGTACATTTTAGTGAAAACACACACAACTAAAAATTGATATTTTTGATTTATGACGTTCTTGAAAGGAGTGAGCGATATGTATTAATTATCGTTAAGTTTTTTTTTAACGTCAATCTATTTTTTAAATTTAAACAATGAATGTTAGAAATCAACATTTTCAACATAATTCTAACTTACTATTAAATAATTCTAAATACTTTTTCCGATACTGATGCTGAAACCATCGAAACACGGGTCACAATAACAGAAAAGGAAGTAAAAGATTTTTTTTCATTTAAAATTGACTGATATTACCACAAAGTGACTGCTAAATGTATTAAGGGAATATAGAAGCCAGGTAATTTACAAGAATATTGTAACATTCACTATTTTGCTCTTAAGAGAACAAATATTCATTTTTACTCCGTGTAAATTCCTTGTTTCCTCCATTTTCTTCCCAAAAAGTACAAGTAGTTTGTATGTGAGGTATTTTGTATATGAAGTAAGTAAATTACAGTAATTGTAAACGAAGATTTGGTGATTATCAAAAAAAATGTAAAAGACTTTTTGATTTTGTTCGCGTTATTAAAAATATTACAACATACATATACACGACGCGTAATATTTACGCACGCGTGTAATAAATATATAATGAAAATGACTTTTCGTTTCTGATAACATTAGCATGCTCTTGTAGATTATGCACGCATAAATTCAATTAATATTAAAGCGATATATTTCCATAAAGTTGACATTTACGATGTGTGGAAATTTAGTTAGAAAGCTAATTAACCCATCGCCTTGCGGTGCTTTAAATAACTATCGTTTACAAATTTCATGTTAAACCCCTTTGTGACACCATTTCATGACAAATTGGTGTTACTGTCACACTGTTCCGATATTATTACTTTGTATATGCACTCTATACACACTGTTTATTTGTTTTGAATAGTTAAAACCAATTTCATTGTCTGATTTGTTATTAAATTCATTCCATCGAAGTAATTTTGTTCGCCTCCGTAATGTAATGGGCAGAGCGCTCGGCTATCGCACTAGAGGTCCCAGGTTCTTTTCTAAGGGAGGAGTCAAATAAATGTAAGATATTTTAACTCTTATATTTACTCAATACAACCCTAGATACCTGAAGTGGAAGGCGGATCACATTTCCTTCATTTGTTAAAGATCAAGATAACACTGCGTTTATATGATGCAGTGTCCTATGCACCATCGGGTGTAGATAAGAAATTAAAGAAGAAAATTATGAATTTTATGTGAAGATTGGGTAGGATTTTCAACTGTGGCCTTTTCATGGAAATTTCTCTGCCACTGACTTTGTGAAGAAAAAATGACGAAAAAAACTCAACGGTATGAGAAAGATTTTCATTTGCAGTTTCAACGTAATGCCATTGCTTTTGTTAAATTTTTAATGTTTTTGGCATTTTGTGTACTGTTTAAATGAATAATTTTTACTGCCTTTTTCTACTTTAAAGCGCATGATACCACCTCTCTACGTCGTCACAGATTCAGTGTCACTAAGTCATTATTAAGATATTTGTATTACTCGTACACTTCTTATTGTGGTCTTTCTCTTCTGAAAATGAAGGAATGCATTTATAAATGAGAAACGTCTTGAGATGTTCCTACATCACACAATTAGCTAATGATTTAAAGCAATGAAGGTAGACATGATATATTTTAATAACCATGGAGTAAAGTAAAAATAAATAATTTGATAAATTTTCAGTTTTTCACGTATAAAATAAAGATTTAATTATAACGTTCAAAGTCAGGAGGTTTCAGGATACAACCAAAACATCCTGAAAGTAGTAACTTAATCACCTTGGTGATTTTCAGTACGCTATTAATACCTATATATTTTAATCACTTACTGACTTAAGTGAGGATATTAATCATTGTTATGGGTTCCTTTATAGATTCGATCTTTCCACAACACCATTTAACTAACATTAATCTCCACAAACAGGAGAGTGAGTAATAAATAAAATTAATAGAAAATAGTTTAGTGATGAAAACGAGTCAATTTATGTAGCCGATGATACCTGCTATTTTACCTCCTAGTATTAAATCATTTGTAAAAGATTACATTATATAATTGAGAAAACTACCTCAAATAATAATTCGAATGTTAATTTTGTTAGATTTCAGTGAGCTGAATATTTAGTCACAATATTGCATACATAAAAAGTATACAATGATATAATTTAAGAATTAACGAAATACAAACATAACAGAAAAAATACTAGAAATATATACAATAAGAAATGTGATAAAATCTAATGCAATGGAAAGAAATGTTGACATAAAGTTAACTCGCAAAAGCGAGTTATCCCAATGTTCTACAAGCAGTTATAAGATAATGTTTGAGCTGATCGTCAGCCTCTCCCTTAGTACTGCAACTTAATATCTTACTAGACCATCCTGGTGTGGTAAAAGTTATATTACAAACATACTACTCACATTACAGAAACTTTTGTTAGTATACCTTGGTGTTTATGACCCGATCACTGCCATATTATTGCATTTACATGATTTAAAATAATCATAAAAAATGTTACCTTTGTAAAGCTGTAGTAATAACTTCCCTATCTTAATTATCCATGCAAATAGACTCAAGAAATATGTAGGAACATTGTGAGTTAAACATTTTATAAAAAAATATCATTTACATTAAATTAAATTCAGTATATTTTATTTTCCATTATTTATTTTTCAGTAGAAAAATGACGGTATTCTGTTGTTTTTTGGTTTAATTTTTAGAAAACTAGCTTAACTGAATAAAGCGAAATAAATGTTGAAAAGTTTACGAGGGTTGAAAAATTAATTGTTATAAGGAAGAATGACATATTCATTCCATGCAATTTGTCACGAAATCGAATAGTTATCTAGCGAAATAGAGTTTTATGGCTTTTTAAGCTTCTATAGCTTTCAGTGTACAATACGCAAAGCTCGTTTACAATGATAATTGTGGCAGTCGGCAGTATTATTAAATTCCAAGTAAAAGCGCTGCATCGGTGAACGTAACCACGTAATTGTATACTGGCTGCTGCGTAATTGTGTAATTAGCGTTACTCCAGCTCCACGCACTGACATATTTGCAAAACTCAATCGTTATATAAAATCTAGCACATTTTTTAGAATGACCGACAAAACAAATTGAAGTAAGCACGGCTTGAATCATATTTAAATAAATATGTATATATAAAATGAATAATGAACTTTTATTATTTTTTGACGTCTCATCAAAGATGAAGAAGAATATGGATGTCTGGGCATTTACGGGGCTGACGACCGTCATAGGCTGGTTTAAGTGATCACTTTACACACGTGCAACATTCACCAATTCTACCCATTATTGACAACCACACTACTCAAATTCTTGGGAGTTCTCATGTGTGTGATTGTAATCCAGGATTCAGACCTCACATACTAATATAAGAGTTTCTGTTTAGTAAAAAGCTTCTTTACATCTCACCAATAGATTCTCTAGTGAAGTTCTAGTGATTCAAGAACAAGGTTGCTAAATTGGTTCATATATATAGAAATTCCAAGAATTTGAGTAGTGTGGTTGTCAATAATGGGTAGAATAGGTGAATGTTACACGTGTGTAAAGTGATCACTTAAACCAGCCTATGACGGTCGTCAGCCCCGTAAATGCCCAGACTTCCATATTCTTCTTCGTCTTTGATGAGATGTCAAAAAATAATATGAATTAATGAACTTGTTTCCGTTTACAATTTAGGGATTCAAATATAAGAAGAAATGTTAACTTAACATGAGCCCTAGAAATTTAGATATGTGAATTGTTTCATAGTCCATTGATTTATTTTTGAAACTCAGAAGTACTTGTGTAATATTTTATACATTTGTATCTAAAGAAATATGTTCTATGTATGGTATAAGTTTACCAATTTTTCTAGACATGATATGATTTATCTTTACCAAATTATTTATATTCACTACAACTAGATTCATTGTTGATCTCAATAATTTTTCATAATATTAAATGTGAATCGGACTTTTTTACGTTAATTTAAAATAACTTTAAGTAAAGCAATTTTAATTTGTAACAATTTAATTTTGAGTCAAGATATTCTTGTGATAAAAGAAATATTTTCTGTCTCATGGATTTTGTGAATCACAATAAAGGGCCACGAACATATTCAACACAATATTAAAGTCAAATTTAAATAAACACGTCTGATTCAAATCAATTGACAAGTGTTTTAAAAATGAGGCGTTAAACTCAAACATTCCTTATATTTATGTATTTTGTCCGCCTCCGTTATTTTATGATTAATATGTTTAGCTACAAGGGGGGCGGGATAAAAATAATTATTTGTGATTTTATTCTCTAATATTTATTTTATATTATCCTGGACTGGTCCCTGAAGCGCAGGAGTGATCACATTGCCTTCATGTAAGTAACGATCAAGATAACACAGCGTTAATACGACGCAGTGCCCTATGCACCATTAGGCTTGGATAGTGGCTAGAAGAAGAATAAGAATACGTTTATAAACCAGATATGGAATTAAATTTAAAATATGGTCTAGTTATATAAATTCATTATGATAAACTTTAAGATAATCAGGGTGTTTTCGGACCCATTTTTCGTCTCCCTTCCTTGCTGCCTTCCTTCGCGCACCCCTGGTTGTTACATTTATTTGCGAAAATTGCGTAAGCATTAAGTATATTGTGTGGGCCCGTTAAGGTGGCGGAAATAAGAAAGGCGGCCATATTGTGAATTTGGTCGTCGGTCGTAAACTTCCACAGTGGAAACGCGAGGGTGTGATTAAATATCTGTCTCCTCGCTTGGAAAATTAAATTACATTATCTTTAAAAAAAATCAATGTCGTTTATACCATATTTCTTCCTATGCTTAAACTTGTCTAAGATTTTTTTTGCAGTAAGCAATACCGATACTGGATTATCAACTGTACGCATATCAAACAAGTCTGAAAGAATTTAAAAAGAAATGTTTTGTTTACTGTTAGAAGATGTAAATATACAAATAATGAATTAAATGTAAAAAATAGTTTGTACTAAATGTAATAAACGCTTACTTAAGAAATAAAAAGATATCCTTTCTGAAACTGTTTCAAACATATTTTTCTCATTAAACGGCAACACGGAACATATATACAACATTTAGTGGTGCGCTTTTAAACTCGTTCAAGTGACCATTCAACTAATTGCACACAGTGCTGATAATAGCTGAAACTCGAGATACCATGTTTTTCAGGAGATAACGTCTTTAGCCCGAGATTACTTGTTTTTCAGCGTTCTCTAAAGCGTTTAGCGTTGATAAAATAGCTACGTGGTCAGGTTGCATCCGAGGCGCACAACTGCTGTAAGAATCCTTTATGTCTTAGAGGTCGTAGTACCTGCCACGTAGATGGGAATTGAATGGGTTTAGGAATGATTTTGAAAAAGCTAAGGTACAAAGAAAACTCCACAAATAAATGCAATTTCTTCAAGGTGCCATTGAATATAATTGAATAATAAAAATATGAAGAAAAATTCCTTCTTCATTTTCTTTCGGTCATGAACCTGTATTGGCCCCGTTGTGTTTAGGAGTATAATATTATTAATAAAATAATGATAGTTTTATTCAAGTTTGGTGAAGGAACATTTACTACGTTATGTCTACGCTATGGGAAAAAATGGATTGAAGTTTGAATAAATATGATCTAGGAAGCTCAGGATTGAAATTTCATGTTTACGCATCCTGTGTGCGAACATTGTTTTTAAATGATTCAAGTGAAATACTTAAAATAATTACATCATTTCAATTTTATTTGATAAATCTGTACATCTGTAATTTTACAAAAATGTGTCTGTTTTATATTAAATTAAACATAGATGTAGGATTTAATTGTTTAACAGTTAAAGATGAAATGACTATCCAGTTCAAAAACTGTTTAAATCCTGATGTTATTTTGCATTAAATATGCATTATAATTGTCGATATATAGCAAAGTTACTTTAGTTTTATTTTTCGGTCTTTGATGTGCAGGTAAAATATATGAAAAATTTAAATAAATAGTATTTAAATACTTGATAACTGTATATAAGTAGTAATTTCTTACAAAAAATGCAATTAATATGATTTAAATTTTCCTATAAATTTATCATTTGAGTTAAGGTTTTTTTTAATATAAATAAGTACCTATTTATTTAAAGTGCAAAATTTTGAGCTTTTTCTTGTTAATGGAAAGGAAAGTACTCCATAAAAGGTCTAACAAAATGCTAACACGGTTACAGGAAAACAAGTCTAGGCCTGTCTCCGTCTACGGAAACTGGTTACGTGCCATTTTATTGTATTCAAAATGCATTACAAAACGGAAGTGGCTTCATTTCTCCAGGATGTGACGTCAAAGTAAGTGTTGCTAGGATAGTAAACTTTCTCCAGACATAAAGCGCACTATAACATCGTATTATATATTGTGGTATTTATAAAACCTTTGTAAGCGGATTATTATGAAAGTTGAGTGTACCGTTAAGCTGTTCTTAATCTTTCAAAAGTATATCGTACAATTTTTATCACATTAAAGAAAAAACATTTTCGTCTTCATATTTGATGAATATTTGACATAATTGAGTACCTTAGAATCAAAACTCACATTTTATTGCAAAATTCTCATTAATATGGAATAAAAAGGATAAATTGTTTTTTTTTACCCGACTTATTAAGATGATAAAATGAAATCATTTGTACTTTCATAGCTTTTTGTCTAACGTAGGCAAGTTTAATTGATTACTTCATGAACTTTGTAATAGTCAAAGATAAATATGATATCAGTTTTGACGCCAACTTTAGCTCCAGTCAGGTTAAATGCAATAGAAATCAAATAGGAGGCACACATTTCTTTATGAATTATTTCACGGTACATGAAAAAAAATAAATCTACGAAACGGCATTCCAATCAAAAACACTGAAAATGAATGATGACGGCAGTTGTTGAGAAGTAGGCAGTCCTCAACAACTGTCGCTGCCATTTAAGAAACAAATAAAAAAATCAACTCTCACAGTTAAAATTACCGGTCACTGAATGCGACGTTGTGATAGAATTTCAATGGCGAATAATTGAAGAGAATAAGATTTAAAACAAAACAATATTTGCATTTTTATTAATACGGTTTTGAAAATGAGAGTATTGATTCTTTTTTGATTTTTTTTTAATTGATAAAAAACAACATTAATCTCTTTTCGTATTGAGTCGTATTTATTGAACATATATATCATTGAGGGAAAAAATTTAAAGCAAATGGAGTAAACAGTAGTTGTGAAACAAATTTGTATACTTCATTCTGTATTCCAATTTCGTTTTTGAAATTCACTATCCTTTTTCTTTAGAAAGCTGATATGTTACAAGTTCAACAAATTCAATTTTTGACAAACAACCTTTAACTTTTTCAATACAGATAGGAAAAATCTTTATAAAAATGTATACATCACGTATGATAAACTCGTCATAAACCCTTTAAGCTCAAGTAAGTAACTCGTAGACATTTTGAATACAAATAATCTTTAAAGAGCCTTAGAAAAACTTAAAAACAACGCAAAACTTATAATGATGAAAAGTTACTCCAAGCTGCAAAATGAACGCAGCGTGTAGTAAAAAAATGTGAGGGGAGGGGAATTAAAATCAATATTTTATCGAGTACCGCTCGCTTTAGAAAATATCCCCGAAAATGTAGGCTTGGTTTTTCCCTCGCAGGTCATTATTTATGCACCCTCTATCTCAGTACCTTTATTGGCTGGTTTTTACCTTGGTGAATTTATATGAACACTGCTCTCACCATCCTTTGCTTATCTCATAGCCTACTGCTGAGGTCTAGAATTATACTAAAAGTGAGACTTACAATTTGGCCGGGTTCAAAATACAAACAACATGCTAAACCTTTTTGTTAATGGTTTTATTTTGATATTTTCTTCATTTTACTAATGAAACTATAGTATCTTAAACTTTTCAACACATTTTGATGGCTTAATTTAAGAATATAAAAGAAATTTTATTGAAATTGGTTTTGAAAATATTTTTTTTCATTTTTAAACTAAGTAATTAACTAATCATCACGCCACTTTACTGCAGAGCAAACTTCTTACCACCCTTATTTAGAAATATATGTCACCAATTTCACATCCATGCATGTCATCATACAAACTCGCCGATTATTTATGCTTTACTGAAATTGGATAGTTAAAACTCTTGTACTGTCCTCTTTCAAGTATCTGAAGTACTTGATTTACATTTTGATAATCCAATTGCCTTAGTTTCTGTCTGTTTTCTAAATGATTTGTTAACATTTTAATACATTCATTTGAAACTATTTGCACCGTGTTCGTCTAGGGATTAAGTATACTGTAAGCTAGATTTATTGCGAACGGCAATCCGTGATGTGCATCTTAATAAAAGTGTTCTGAGATAAACAAACATTCGAGAGAACCAACATACGATTTTTTTAAATAGAAAATACTCAAAAGTATTTGAGATCACAAAACTTTGACTTAGGTACATAATTTCGAACACTTTTATTTAGTTCACAAACAGATATTTGTTATAAACATGGGTGAGATTCAAATAAAATCATTTGAAATATATGTTTAGCGGTGAGAACTGAAACAACATTAAAAATTTAAATACTTCAATTTTACCAATTGATTACAAATAATTATAAGCAATATAATCCATTTAAGTGACCTAAATAATTCACAAATTCTGAACCGAGAGTAGTCAGTCGAAATTCCATATTTTTAAAAATTACAACTAACAAACGAAAGGAACCCAAAAACAGTACATTTATACGTCTCTCAAAAATAAATGTTTTATGGATATTCAATAATGTATAAAATAGTGAACGCTGTACAAGTGTATAAGTGATCACTTAAGCCAGCTAAATGCTACATCTTAAGTCTTAGAGTGGTCAGATATCTATTTTTTTTGGTGAAATGATGTTAGATGATTTGTCTCAAGTTGAGACAAATATAATACACAGATTTAAAATCATAAAATTCATAAACTAAATTAAATAAATTACAAATCGCGCTATTTGTAGAATTATTATTTCGTACTTTCGCATTTGAGAAATGCCAAGATCAGGGAAATATGCGAAATCGAAGATGTCGTTAGGTGGGGAAGGCAACAAAGAAGACAATGGTATGCGCATGTGAGGAGAATGGAACCATCCAGACTCCCCCCACATCGCATTGTACGGCCAACCCCATGGTAGACGACTCCCGGGCAGACCACCAAAGAGATGGGCCGATAGCTGGGAATCGACGTCGCAGGAGGCTAATCCATCTTAAAAACAGGCCGTAAGGCCTACAATAAGAAGAAGAAGAAGAAGATTATTTCATATTTGTTATCTATCACAAAACATTCAAGCAATATTAACAAATTTTACTCAAAATAATGTTTTCCTCACTTCGCCACATTATACGTGTTAATATTTTTTTTTAAATTAAACAATTGAATATACTACTTTAATGAGTTATATTTATATATACGACTAGTTTCGAAAACTTACAGATGCTTATATCTTCTGGTAAAAATTAAAACATTTAATTTAATTAAAATTTTACCAGTAGATAAAAACATATGTAAGTTTTCGAAACTAGTCGTATACGTATTAATTATTCAAAATGCAATTTCATCTTTTTTTTTAAATGTTTTTTTTAAAGTAATTGATAGTTTTTAACCCTCAAATGTATAAATAGGTTAACATATTTTAAACTGGTTCATATTTCACACATTGAAGTCGTGGTAAAAAAAAAACATCCTTGCAAAACGGCTCAACGTTATGCAAAATAAGAGTTCCTTCTCTTTATCTCAACAATATGTGTTTGAATGTCCCTGTATCCCGTCTTGACGTGCCGTCGACATTGAGCACGATCCTGCGGGGATGAATAGAACGCTCCGACGTCTATCCGGCGTCGTCACGCTACGGCGTCGTACCAATGACGTAGACAATTGTAGAGCCGGCTGAATCCGTTGAGTCTGCTCGAACTAGGGCGGGGCGGTCTGAAATATGCAAAGAGAGAAAGCCTTAAAAGCTTTAATTTCTGTGAAGCCGTGTCTATTTTATTCTCAGTTTATTGCGACAACTTTATTTACAGGAAAATGCTATTTAATTTAGGAATTTAAGAATTTTTTACTCGATTAATTTATTTTAAATCACGGTAACAAAAAAATGCAATTATTGAAATATTCTTTAAAAACTTGACTTGATTAGAACAAAAATAAAGCCATGAAAATTATTCTAATTATCCATGTATAATATTGTTAACAATTTTAAATTTAAGTTTTGTTCTTACATTTCTTGGTGGAACTGCATTTTATAGAATAAAATAACAACTATGTGACTTTTTCCAGATTAATTTTATTTGACCAGCAACCGAGTTTTGACGTAACCGACATCACTAGTCTGACAATATACCAGTATGGAAAAAAATACGTAGTTGTTATTTTATTCGATAACAGTTTTAATAAACATGCATGTATTGTATAAAGTTAAACATACATAAATAATACATATACAATGTTGATTCTGTGGTCAACTAGAATTATTTTATTATTAATGTTCAAATTGATATATTCAAAAAAAGTTAAAGGGTTTTGGAAAAAAATATTATTTGACTAACACTCACATGGTCCAGAGCACAAGAAAAGTCATGAAAAATCATAAAACTTAAATTATGTATTCCTGCAGACTATGAAGAAATTCTATATAAAAGTGGAAAAATTAATTTAAATATACAATAATATCTGAAGTATCTTTATTTCATTAAATATGTAAAATAATATTATATTTTTGTATGTGCTATATTAAGATTAATGCAAAAGGCAAATTTATTTACCAGAATAGAGAATCAGACACAGACTAAAGACTTAGGGCAACAACAAAATGAAACGTTTAATTTTCAGTATATAAAATAGTATAATATTACTTCCAACTTGTTTACCCAAATTTTACATTATCATTCGTAAGAAAATATCATATGTATTCATTAAGCTCGAATAAAAATGTCTGGCAAAATTAACGACGAGGAGCTTTAATAAAAGCACTCATAATGGACTATTGTCTGTAAGTGTATTATTTGTTCATTCCATTGGTAGATGCTTGGGTACGACTAGTATCTACTATTCGCCCATTTTTCCCTCCCTCGAACATATCCTTTAAAACTAAAACACCCTCATAGATAACGGAAAGGGTTGCGAAATTGGGTTAATGTGATTTCTTACGATATGCCAAAAGCGGATAACTAACTTTTCCTACCAATGAATTATGTTCTCCAAATTGTGTGTTCAATTTAGAGAACCCTTTATTGAGAGCGTTACAATATGATTATTTTAAGTAATGGAAGCATGGTATGATAATAATAATAATTATCAAGGTTCGTAATAAAATACAATAATTACAAACTCGTTAACTTACACAACTCTAGTACAGTTTGCTCTACATTCGGAAAATAAAGTTGTATTTTCAGATATTGAATTCCAAAGTAATTCAGCTCACTCATAGAAAGAGGGTAATTTTATAATAACTCTGTTTATTTTAAAAGAAATCTGTTTCTATTGATGAAGAAACCGATTTATTGTCAATTTTTTAATTTGATTTTTCTCTCTTTCTTTCAGGTAAGATAATTGACGAAAAACCGGTTGCCATTAGTTACAAGCTGATTTCAAAGTAAGTCGTAGTATTCAAACATAAATTTCCATCAATTTCTACATTAAATACATTACACGATTTAAGTTCGTTTAAAGAGGAGTATATTCACGTTTATTTATATACACACACATTTACATATATATAATTAGTCCGCCTCTATTGGGTAGTGGTAAGAGTGTTTAGCTACCGTGTTGGAGGTCCCGGTCTCAATTTCCAAGGGGGGTCAAAACTTTGACTTGCACCTTGACTTGCACTTGCAGCGCAGAAATGTCGCTTTCCCTTCAAGTAATTAACGACCAAGATAATACTACTTCGATACGATTCGGTACCCTATGCACCAATGGTTTAGAAGAAGAAGAAAAATGTTAGATTTTAATAATAATTCATTAGTCATAAGGTTTTGTGCATAAATAATATATTAATTTTAAAAACAGTTTCGTAGTCTACTGTAAACAACTGTTTGTAACCAATTTCCATTGTTTAAGTTAGAATAAGATATATGGTAATTTTGAGATATGGTTCTATTTTCTCTGCCTACCCCTGCGGAGAAGCGGTGTAGTGGTTAGTTTGTTGGTTAGTTATTTAGTAATTTTATGAATTTTTTTCTCAAATCAAAAAGGAAGTGCATCAAATATTGAATCCATATTTTATCAGTATATATATAAAAGAAAAAATATTCTTGTATACTACAATATCAAAGTGACAAAGGGAGAACATGTTAAGTCGGAATACGAAGCAGGCAGTTCATACATTGTGTTATACTACTTGCAGCCTTGTACCTACATATATCGGAGTGTCTACATTAATCAGGCTTTGTGTGTGAGCAAAACCAATTACGGAGATATCAACGGGGATGTTTGTGAGTACCAACAGGAAGACACGACAGCCGATGCTTTCGATTAAATCGAGCAATTCCGAGCCGTAAGAAGTTGGGAGTTAACGCAGGGAGCAGGAGCAACCTCGGGCGGGATCGGCGGGTTTTAGAATTCCTACGCTTTACCGTACGTCAGACTGGCAAAGCGTTTGGATTCTGAAACCGGCTGATTGCCACCGCGTCCTCTAGACAGCAGACAAGGATCAGGCGCACAGATAACCGAGAGGATAATTGAACGCGCTGACGTGGAGATGCCACGCGTCGTACAAATCAAACCGCTAGCCCTGAATGCATCGCGAAATCGCATACGTCTCATACTACCTATTTTTGCATTGAATTCTTCTTCTTACCTATGTTTAGTTTATTGTCAATTACCTGTATATATAAGCAAGGTATAATTAGTCTTAAGTCAAATGCACTGAATGAAATATTCATTATTTATAATTTTTAAACATGCTTAGGTGATTGTCAATTATTTATGAAAACAAGGTATTATCAATCGTAAGCCAAACGCTCTGAATGAGATATTTATTTATTTTTTAACATGCTGAGGCGATTGTCAATTTTGTATATTTAAACAAGGTATTATCAGTCTTAAGCCAAACGCTCTGAATTAGATATGTTGATTGTCAATTATATTTAAACATATAATCGATTTTCATCCTGTCATTAAATGAAAATCTGTAATCCAATAAAAATAACCCCAAAAGATTCATGTTTCAAAGTAATACATTAATACTCATTAAATCAGTTGATAAAATTATATTTTAAGATATTTCTTGTTTAATTTTACCAACTTCTACCCTAAAATTAAGATATTGCAATAAAAAATATTAAAAATTTCACTAATATTTGAACAAATCGCATGTTTCAAAATATGAACTAGGTTTATTAAAATAAAGTTGAATGTGTTTAATTCCATACAATATTTGATAAAAATAACATTTAATATTTCGTATTAACAAAGCATTTTTAGCTTTGTGGTATGGTTATGTGGTACTTTCCTTATCATTCTTCGTTCACATTATATAGACCACTTTAAAAATCAAATCCAATTTTCTAGTGCAATATTTTGAGTGGTATTACACAAGGTGAACGATGAATAATAAGGTGAATTTTACAACATATTAATCATAAGATGCTCTTTGGCTCGATAATATTGAAGCTATTAAATTTATTTCTTATACATGTAACACCAGATATATACAAAGAGAAAACTTTTTAATAGATTAAGGCTTTGTATCGACATTTGTATCGAGTGATTAAACTGCATTATATAAAATTAAAAAAACGACCTAATAGTTTTTTGAGCCCAGTCTTATTGTGTTTATGTATAACATAGATTTTTATCATAGCCCCCAACGACAAAATTCGGTCACTGGTCAAATAAAATAAAAGCGGAAAAGCCATATAGTTTTTGTTTTATTATACAAGAGAATACTTGCTTGAATAAGTGGAAAAATATATACAAATATATGAAAAATAGAGTTTCTTATTTGAATGACATTGGCGTAAATTCATTCTTAGAAATATAAAATAAAAATATCCATGGAAGAAATAAAATGGAAACGTCAGTACGCTATGACAAACAACGGAAACTATAAACTACATGGATCATCGAGTGCCTTATGAAGGCAAACGAAGAAATTGCATTTTATTTTCCGTTTGAAATATCTCCTTCGCTTGAAAAAGTATTTATTTTTTATTCTATATCCAATTTATCAGATTTCATTAGAATTCTTGTTATTGAAAAAATATTTATTCATGTACTTTGGTCATTAAAGCATAGTCAGTGTTGAGTTGAGATCTATTCTTGTAATGTATCAAGTACAAAGACGAAGCGTGTCACATTATATGTCGTTGTACATTTTAGAATAAAGTGGAATTCGATCCAATAATTTAATTTTGTTTAAGATACATTACCACAAAATTTTAAATGGAATTCTACCAACTAACTGCATTTACAATAAACGAAATCTATCCATCCATAGATTTAATTATGCTTTTAAAATCAACATATTATTCAGTCTCTTTATTTGTTCACTCTTAATTATTTGAAGTACTTGACCAAACCAAGTTTTCTTCAATCCTCCCTTGCTTCGTTCTTTCACTTTCACTATTAAGTTCCAAATTTTTATTTCATATATCCATTCTTTCTATTTTTCTCAATTTGATCATTTTTTGTAGTTTAATTTACATTTAAAATGATTATTTAATTCTCATTAAAATCTTTTTTTCAATAACGGGATGCTTGTGTAGTTTGAAAAGTATTATATTTTAATATTTATGCTGATACTAAGAGCCAAGTAATTTTTTTCTTAAAAAGATAGCAGTTGTACGTAAATTTTACCATTATTTGACAAAAAAGAGTAAAATAAAAAGGTCTTAGATATCCGTTAATATAGGCGGTGTTTTTCGTTTTGTTACCGCGCTGTCGTTGATTGAAATTTTCACACATTTGACCGCCGCGAGCTTTTGACAACACGTCAAAAGCTCGTGTTTCTGTCGTGTTACAAAAGACCATTTAGTTTTTAGATTGAGCTGGATATGTGAGGACATTATTTCTTGCATGACGTACGTCATTACTGCTGGGGGAAATTATTTTACTGAACGCATTTAGATACAAAAGCGCCAAAGTGCCACACAAAAGTGTAATTATTGTGTGGTGGATTAAAAAAAAAAAAAAAAGGGCGTATTACAAAAACGATATTTACTTTTTTTAATAAATTCAAATTAACGTGTTTTGATTATTACATTGCAGATTAATTGATGGTGTCAGCTGTTTTACCTTCTATGTGTTTTTAAAATGAAAATGGTAAAATTGTTTTTTTTTTTTTAATATTTAAATATCTTCCTCTTTGCCAGCTGTTTCTCCATCTCTAGATGTAGACCTGTTCAATTTTTTCAGACCTTTTTTGTTTGGGCTTTCTCGATCCACTTACTATCCGTATCAGGGACATTTTCATCGGCCTATGTTATTCTAAAGAAACGTTATTTTAAATTAAATAATTCGTAACTATTTGAGTTAAACTACGATAAGTTTTTTAGTTGATAGACATAAGTTAATTGTTAAATTTCACAGAAATTTAAGGACAAAAGATATAAAATAATGTTTGATAGAAAGTGAAGAAAAGGATTTGACAACGGAAAGACAGATGATATTTATTTTTACTTATACTTAAGTATAAAGTAATAAAATAAAAAGACGCTTCAAATATGCGAGATTTATTTATTTTTTTGAATATTAACAATGACTCTACACGTGATTAAAAAAAACTCGAATGGAATAAATAAATTAATGCTTTGTTTGATTCCGTTATCATGAATGTATTAAATAATTTTTTTCTTATTAAAAATAACTCTTAAAACTTTAATAAGGAAATTTTCCGGCATCGCGGAATATTTCAATAAAAAATAATTAATCGTGTAAAATATTTTTAATTTTGTCGCTTTTACTCGTAAATTTCTTAGATATATATTTTTAATGGATTATTTATAACTTTCAGGCGTGGACTAGTTAACAAGAATAATTATTTTGGAAACAAGTTTACTAGTCTATGGCAGTCACGTAAAGGGTGTTGAATTTATTTTGATAATATCGTCATTAACTTTGTAATAATTCATTATTATTAATGACTTAGAATTATAAATGTCACCTCTGTTTTTATTAATAGTTGTTCAACTAAATTCCTTGGAAAATGCGATGCATGTAAGTACCACACATCAGTTACCCCCTAACCTTGGTGTTAGAAAAACTCGTATTTTTTCTACTAATCTTATCCGTACCCAATGGTGCATAGAGCATTGCTTCGTATTGAAGCAGTGTTATCTGACCAGACCAGATCTCAGATCAGATCAGAGCAGATCAGTCCAGAGTGATATTTAAAAAAAATATTAGAGAGTAAAATCACAAATCACAAATCAACTTGTATTTACTAGAAAAAACTAATTTAATTTTACTCTAGTTTTTTCTTAAGACGCGTTAGAACAACGAAGAAATTATTTTTTAAACGTCTTGCTTTAAAATCTATTTCATTATATTTCAGTTTTTATCGTTCATCTCAGAAATTCATATAAACGAGTATATATATATATTTATATATATATATACATATATATATATATATATATATATATATATATATATATATATATATATATATATATATATATATATATATATATATATATATATATATATATATATATATATATATATATATATATATATATATATATATATATATATATATATATATATATATATATATATATATATATATATATATATATATATATATATATATATATATATATATATATATATATATATATATATATATATATATATATATATATATATATATATATATATATATATATATATATATATATATATATTTATATTTATATATATATATATATATATATATATATATATATATATATATATATATATATATATATATATATATATATATATATATATATATATATATATATATATATATATATGTATATATATGTATATATATATATATATAAATATATATATATATATATATATATATATATATATATATATATATATATATATATATATATATATATATATATATATATATATATATATATATATATATATATATATATATATATATATATATATATATATATATATATATATATATATATATATATATATATATATATATATATATATATATATATATATATAAATATATATTTATATTTATATATATATATTTATATATATATATATATATATATATATATATATATATATATATATATATATATATATATATATATATATATATATATATATATATATATATATATATATATATATATATATATATATATATATATATATATATATATATATATATATATATATATATATATATATATATATATTGTATATAAAGCACAATTTATACAGGTATCTGTTATAATCGGATTTGTATAGGACAAGATCCTTGATAAAAAGAACAAAACATTCGTATGTCATTTAATATTAACTACTTTGGTTAGGTTAACAACAATACATGTATATGGTTCAGATAACGATTCAATGGTACGATTTAGACCGTGGTGCGGTTTCCAAAGGTTTTCCAAAACACAAGTAGTGGTCCCAAAAGGAAACAATTTGTGCTTCTGAATACATTTTACTATGGCACAAACGCAGTTATACAGCAGTTTATATTATTTTAAGCTTCGCCCAGTTTTATCGCTCATTTGATAGCCCATAAAGTTAAAAACACAAGTCGGAGGCGCCGTGGTCCAGACGATTCAATTTTATTTACTGCTCAAATGATTCGAGATTCATTTCCATAAACATAAACAAATACCACAAACATTATCCAATGCATTGTTTAATATTAAATATTTACTTATCATGTATAATTTTTGTGTCGAGTTTAGTGTAGGTAATACGTTCGTCCATGCATATACATGAGGAAAGGATAAGATAATTTACTGCAGATGGTCTACGTAAAAGCATTTTTACTGTGTAAGAACATATCGATGTCTACATTGATGTTTTATGATACTGTTAATTTGTTTATTGTAGCATTTTTTGAGAAGTTTTGAATCAACTTTTGGTATATTTAAATATAGCGTAAATATTAACTAATATTTGAAATATTTTTTATTATCATTACATCATATAGTTAATAATATTTATAAATAATACCTGTTATATTTGTATTCCAAACGACTTTAACATTACCATGATACAAAGAAAAGTTGAAAGAAAGATAGGAAGAAGAAATGGAAGAGAAAAAAGTTTAATTATATGGAGCAGAAAAAGAAAAAGTCGTAGAAGGATCTTGAATCTCTAGTTTAGGACTATACACAAGTGAGACTAGCTCCTAAAATTAATAAAAGAAAATAAATAGTCAACTTTTAATTAACCTTTATATTATATTTTTAATAAGAAAAACAACCGTTTGTTTTTGCCAGCTATTTCATTGATGTCTTATTGCGGATATTGTTGGGATTCTTATAAAAGTAATTTTGGACCACAAAACAATACGAAAGTTCATAAGCACGTATTGAAGAGCTTGAAAGACATGACTTCCTTCCCAATCAAAGATGAAACTAAGCAAACAAGAGAGATAAATCTCCCTTCTCCGCAAACTCCCTCACATCCCTTAAGGAAAGGAAATTAAACAGAAAAGGTTACTCGGGAATAATAACGTTCTCACGCTATTTACTGAATGTTCTTTATTTAGTTGAATATGTCCAAAGGTATTGAAGTAATTATGACAAAATTACAACTTTCACATATCGCTCACTCCTTTCAAGAACGTCATAAATAAAAAAAACTTGATTTTTCAGGAGAACGATTTCAAAGTTTAAAAATATTATACAATGTATTAAAAATAAATATCAAGCCACTTATTGAACTTTTTACTGTGCCACAGATCTTTTTAGGTAAAACCTAAAGGTTTTTTCTCCATTTGAAAAATATTTAGTATATTTAAAAAAAATAATTAAACAAGACCTTTTCTTCAAAATGCAAAAACAACACTTTCTGCCCTGTAGCAGGTAAATATTAAGTTAAAAATATGCCCCTTTTGCTGGGATATAGTACATTTTCTGGGCATTACGAAAACATGCACAACTCAAAATTGACGATTTTTTATTTATGACGTTCTTGAAAGGAGTGAGCGATATGAGAGAGAAGGTTTGGTCTCCATTCATATGAAACATATCAAATATTAATAATAAATAGAATCATGTTTATTTTCTCCATTTATTAATGTTTTTTTTAATTTGTTGAATTTGTCCTAGGGCATTGAAGTTATTATGACAAAATTACAGATTTTATTTGAGAGTAGGTTTCATCTCCGTTCATATTATAAATAATAATAAAAATACTGTTTATTTTCCCCATTAGCAAAATGTTCTTTATTTCGATAAATATATCCAAAGATATCAAAGTAATTATGACAAAATGGTTTCGTCCCCGTTTGGATAGTATTCATCAACCATAAAAAGGATTAATAAAACTATAAAGTAAGATTGGTAAATATTGATCCAGATGTGGCCACCGAAGTCCAGAAAATCGTGGATACAAGAAATTTATGATAAAATATTATTCACTGTCTAACTAAATAACCAAATAACCATTTAAAAAAAAATTTATTTGTTTTATACCACTATTTCTTAAAATCTACTGTGACACGTGTTTCGATGCATTCCGTATAATTTTCAAACACCGAGTAAAACTTAAATGAAAAATGGAAAGATTTTACCAAAAAGTGACTGCCGAATCAATTAATGAAATAACTGAATAACCCGCAAAGGTAGGCGGAGAGAAAAGAACGCCACTCCACTCTGTCTTTGCAAACATTCTTCTCAAACAACAAGACAAGGTGGTGTGGCGTTCTATTCTCTCTGACTACCCATGTGGGGAAGCGGCGTGATAGTTAGTTAGTTAGTTAGTAAAACTTAATGCATGTTAAATTTAAATTTTTTATTCCATAAGTTGGTCTATTTACATAGTTATGAAGTAAAATTAAATAAGTATTGAAAATGAATGTGGGGCATAATGAATCACTACAAATTCAAAACGCGTACATTCAATAACACAGTTTTATTGAAATAATAAACGTCTGGAGAAAGCAAAAGATTTATCATTGTGTATTGCAAAACAAATCATCTTAATACAACCGCTCCATGAAATGAAAATACAAAGAAACAAAATAATAACGGGGAAGCAATAATATAAAATACGCGGAGAGTTTCCGCTTTGGGGAGGAAAAATTCTAGGTTTTTGGCACAAATCGCTTGGTCAGCGAAACGGTTTTAACGTATGAACAAGTTTCCTCAGTTCAGCGCAACGATTCCAAATTCGTCTTTGTAAGTGCAAAATTACGACACTAAAACTTTCTGGGATACTAAAAATTCGTAGATAATGCCCAATTAGGACATCAGCTATTTATACACAAATTTGTTGTGTATTAAGTATTCTCACAATATTTTGGGTTCATCTAAAATTTCTTTCACATGTTCTAGATATTGCTTGACTTAATAGATATTCCTATATTTTTTTTCTTAATATCTCAACAAAGATGATGAAGAATATGGAAGTTTGGAAGAATTGTGCAAATATTTCATGAAGGTACCTGTTAATGAAAAACTTACTTAAGTATTTCAACCATAGATGTTGCCGAATAAGTAGCACGCGAAAGATCTTTTGAATTTAAGCACGAATATTTAAAAACTTCCGAATTTTTCCGAATTTGAGTGTCCTTCGGAGGACCGAGTTTTCTTACAAATTTGTGCCCATATTTATTTTTTTTTTAAATATTTCTTATAATTTTTTCAAAATAAAGTAAACATACTTCACTGTTTATTTATTTATTTGTCATTGAGTTAATATGTACAAAAAAAATAATTCATACCCTTAGACTTTTAAATATGATTTTTCTTGTTTATTCTCACGAATATTTTTGTTTTTTTTTATAGATTTCGTGACTATGTTGGATGTAACAAGTATATATGAGTCGAACTATTGTCTATTTTTTACATCTTAATATAGATGAAGAAGAATATGGAAGTTTAGGGCTTACAACCAGTAATAGCCTAGTTTGACCAAATTTTTTTAATAGTTTTTGACAGGTTGTAAGCTCTGTAAATACTTAGACATCCATATTTTTTATAACATCTATGTTGAAATGTCAAAAATATAAAATAACTCTTAAGTAGAGAATTCCAGATGTGTGAACAACTATTTGGACACACTCAAAATGTTGCAAACTATTGTCATTCAGTTTAAATTACATATTTATTGAAATATCTTCTCTTATCTAATAAATAAAACTAGTGTTTTCAATTAGAAAATATCGCATCAAGATTTATGGTTTTTTCAACGTTAATTTTGTATGGAATTTTTATCCATCTCATTATCTTAGATCAGAAAAGGGGTTGCCTATCTTTCCATTTAAAAAAAGGACTCCCCTCAAAACATTCCCGCTGCACTGCGATACACCGTTTAGCCACCCTTAACGCTTCAGAAACTTGAAAATTCCCTCCCTTAATGAAACATTGTGAAGATACTAAGATGTTTTTCAGGTGGGCTCCCAATATTTTTCAATTTCACTAAATGTGGCAGAGTTATTAAAACATTTTCATTACCTCGAAAGCGTGCGCTTTTACCCAACAAGATAATCTAATGGGATGTTCCTGAAAGAAAACAATTATTTTCGTCAGCCACGAATACATTTAATATTCTTATTTTATAATACTTTTTGCACTCAAGCCATAGACCTCATACTCATTTTGTATGAAAGATGCTTCTTTTACTTTGAGACGTAAACTACATCTTATCGTATTAGTTATATCAGAAAACGTATAACTTGCTAAATTAATTTATTCTTTTTCTTCTTCATCTAACCCTTATCTGTACCTAATAATGTGTAGAGAACAGTGCTATCCTGAACGATAAATTTTGCACAAAGGTAAGGCTATCTTCAGTTTCTCGTTACATTTACCAGTACAGGTGATATTAAATAAACATGAAAGTGATAATCACTTACGTTCATTTTGACCCCTCTAGGAATCGAGCCTGGAACCTCCAGCACGGTAGTCTAACACGCTTGCCAATACACTACGGAGACAGAGTTTACATTACCTATTTTCTATTTTCTATCTTCAAAACACTTACCGTGCTTCGTTTTATTTCCGTGATATGCACAAACACTTCAATTAAATATAATACGGGTTTTATGACATCATTTTTATACATACATATTAGATCAGGTAGGAATCATTGTACGGACATATATTATACGAAGTAATTATATATATGTCTGGGCATTCACAGGGCTTACAGCCTAGCTTTGGCTAGCTTAAATAATCACTTTGAATGCTGTATAATGTTCTCCATTTTGCCCAATATTGAACATCCACATTTCAATCATTTATGTTGTGTAAATTATAATAAAAGTAATAATAATGTTTATTCTACTTTGATCAAGCAATGGATGCAATGTTTAGTCACCCATAATATGATAAAAAAATATATTAAAAGCATTGTTAACGATATGTCGTGGTAATATAAGGCTCTCCTTATAATTCATCGTTCACTTTGTGTAATAACATTTATGTTTATTATATTTCGAGTGGTATTACACAAGTAAATAGCGAATGATACGGAGAGAGTGTTATAATATAACCATACCACAAAGTTAACAATGCCTTAAAACATTAACAGGTTTTCTGTTAAGTCTTTTGCATTTTTTTTATATGTTTATTAAAAATACAAGTAATGAAGTTTTTTCTCCATACAACTACTACTACTACTACTACCATCACGCCGTTTCCCCGCAGGGGTAGGCAGAGAGGATGGAACGCCACACTCTTCTGTCCTGACATACACTCCTCGCCTCCTTCACATCCATACATCTAGTCATACATGCCCTCCGATTACGCAGACTTTTGACACCGCCAGATTTTAGGTTCTGATTGATCTGATCGTGCCAAGTCTTTTTCGGTCGTCCACGTTCTGTTTTCCCTCTCACATTCGCCACATATATTTTCCATACAACATAATTTTAATTTCGACTTTACATATCGTTCTATGTATACACAAGTTAATACACGTTTTACATAAGATTTACATATCGTACACTATATAAGTGTACATATGTACCTATGTATAATGTATAATAAATATAGGCTGCATTCTTCTTGATGAACAAAGCGTTCACTAATGCGGTCCAAATAAATTAATGAAATTCACCTGCAGTTAGCTGAAATGATTCTGCAGTCTTTATTTCTGCCGATCTTAATGGATATATTCAATTGGACCAGCGCCAATTCCAATAAGCGACGTGGTTGGGCCTCTGCTAAGCCGTGTATCTCATTGTAATCCGGCGCAATTGATTCTAGGCTTTTGCGGTGCCAGCCAGTTAGTACATTAAACTGTGGAATATTCATAAATACTCTCTTTTACACTATATCATAATGGATATGTGCTATATCATAAAAAAATAAGTTTTTATGTTGATTTATTTATTTAAACTTCATTTACAGAAAAGAAATACGTACATACGTACGCTTATTGCTAAAAAGAAATATTTTCCAACCAATTAAAAACAGACTAGTGATATTGGTCAAAACGTTTGAAAATGTACATAGTTGTTTACAATCAAAGGGTAGATAGTATTTGAACATTGAAAAAAAACATAAATTGATGATAATAAGGAAGGCATAGGAAAAAAGGTAGTTTAGGGAAGGAGGTAGAGGGAAAAACTAAGGGAGGAGGTTTGATGGAGAGTAAGGATTCTAATGAAATATGTTATATGTTACATAACTTAATATTCATCCACTATAATGTTAAGGTTGGCATATTTGGCTACCACCCAGAAGGTCTTGATACCGATTCCCTTGGTGTCATAACAAAAATAATGTTTTTTCAATTTTATATTTATTAAATCTTACCCTGGAGTGGTGTGCAAGATTGATTACCTTGCCTTTATATAAAAAAAACGATCAAATTAAAATGAAATCAATTAAATACAGCGCCTTATGCATCATAGGGTGCGGATAAGGGTCAGTAGTAGCAGTCGTATAATATAAGATTTAATTTAATTACTCAAAATTACAACTAAATTCGAACGATTCACAAAACACTTGACGGTTGGAGGTTTGATCTTCCGAAACCAGAAGTATTTATTCAAAATACACACTTTGAAATATAATATGTTTGGAAGTTTTACAAAATTAATGGCAACACCATTTTATATATTAAAACACATATCTCACATGTTTGCATTTATGAATACCTTTACATTATTTTTTTATAACTCCATAATACTTTTCGGCAGTGGCAAAACAGGATTTTATTCAACTAAATTGTGTACGAATTTAAAATGTATTTTTTTAATATATTTATTTCCAAACAACGCGGTAATAATAAACGAAACAAACGACTTTATAATTGAATTCAAAGTTTCCTAGAAATACAATTTATTTGTAATGAGAATTTCATGTAACCAAGTAGTGGAGTAAAAAAAGTAAAATGAAAAATGCTAATGGAGTTTCTAATGGAAAATAATCAATCTTTCTTATAAACGTATACAAAGTAGAGATGTGACTAATGAATAAGTGTTACATTTCGGTAACCCGATTGGGATAGTATTTGTTAAATTTTCTCGTATTATATTTCCTCCGGGATAAAATTTTTCATGCAAAATTTTCAAATATATTAGGAGCTAGAAATACGTTTTCGAATTTGTAAACTGATTGGCGTGATAACCTTTCAATGATCGAATCGCTAAACCGAATGATAAAACGAGTTCTTTCAATTATTTAATTAGGTTTACAAATTCGATTTCTCGTATCTGATAAATAGATTCCAGCTTTTCTGGAGTTTATATACGTGTTACATATTTGTATTTTCATGTTTTTTTAAAAACTTTTTTTAAAATATTGGAATACGAAAGTTCTTTAGTAGAGATTTCATGAGTCTGCGTTTTGTGCAAAATCAAAATAATTTTAAAATGATATGTTAAATTCGTTCATTAAAAACATCATAAAAACATATTATTCAATTGAAGTATGATGTATGATAGATATTTGAATAGTAATATAAGGAATAAATACAAGGTTACAATGAATATAAGCAATATTATTAAAATAAAGAAAGGTGTGTTGAGATGGTTTAGGCATGGGAGCGAATGAGTCAATAAAATACAGTAAAACAATTTTATGAGACGAATGTAGTTGGCAGAGTAACATCCAGGAAAACTTTGAATGATCAAGTGTTATAAATTCTTGAAAGTAGGAATGACAGGAATGATGTCGTAATAATTTGCTGGGATGTTTGAGGAGATTCGGGAATGTGGAGGAGCCAAAGATTGTTTTCAAAGAAATGTTAGTGTGGCATTCTTTTATCTGTACACACCCCTGCTCTGAACAAGTGTAATAGTTAGTTAGTTTACATTGGAATTGAACAATTATTTATATTTTCTGGATTTCTTTTTCCTTGCTTAAATGATATTAAAATGTTGAAAAGATTTTTGAGCTAAACTAAGTGTCGTTGAGGTAGTAGTAGTAAATATATATTTAATATTGTTTTAAATTATTATTGAACATTATTTTTTATTGGATGTTCGTAAACGTAATTAATAGATTATTGGGAAAATTATTTGATAAAATCAAACATTTAATAATTATTAAACAAAAACTCATCAAGTCAGTCTCCAATATCCACCCACCCACTCGACTGAAATGGTCCGGTCCATTCGAATACATTCCGCTAACTCACAGCTAATAAATCCGTTTCTTACCAGCTATGATTTATTATGACCGTCCCGAGAGAGCTTGGAACTTGCAAAATTGTTTCCACTGTACCATTTCATCGCAATTGTTTATCATAAGTCTTCGTCACTGTCAAAAGCAATACCAAAGAAACCAAATATAATAAGTGTTTCGTATGATTACTTCATATCTTCTTAGAAAATGTGAAGCGCAGAACGTTCCTTTGAAAGGGGACAATATAAAGGCGAAATCGGTGAAAAAATTCCATGTGTAAATGTAACGTGAATCTCCACGCGTTCGGTACTAAAATGGGAATAAAAATTGTATTTATGAGTAAACTGATTGAACTATTTGCACTTCGTTTGTATGAGGAATCTGTTCTTTCTGCTTTCCAAATTTATGATGATGCTTGTGAGTAATGTATTGCGTGGATTTTATGATTTTATCAGTACGTTTTTATGTTTTATGTTACATTTTTATGAGAGTGATTCTTTGTTCGGATCCTTTATGGGTATTAGGGGACAGATTTTTGAATCTTTAAGTATCGCTTTGAAGGAAAGCCCTTACCTGATACGAATTGTAAAATTGTTTTCGAGTATTTGTTTTTGCTTTTCTTTACATCCTTAAAGGAATCATTTTATATTATACATTTTTTTGCAAAATCAGCTTGAAAAATATTTGATAAAATCCAAATATTATGTTTACCATTTTTGGATTAGGAGTTATTTTTATAAGGCTATTTAAATAACTAATTAACCATTATGCCGTTTCTCCGTAGGGGTAAACAGAGAGAATACAACTCCACACAATTCTGTCTTTGCAAACAATCTTCGCCTCTTCCACTTCATGCATATATATACCCGCCGATTGTTTTGACTCCAGACCTGACCACTTTCAAGTATTTGAAATACCTGATCATGCCAAGTTTTCCTCGGTCTTCCTCTGCTTCCATCATCAATCACATATGCTTCATATTTTTTTTTAAACTTTTTTTTTCACAAAAACTGGTCTAAAAATATATTTAAAAAAATCCCGTCTCCTTATTTGAAAACTAATCTTTTTTTATAGATGTTGTCGACGGAGTATGTTGTATTTATGCTTCATTTGAAAAGATCAACAAATTAGTTGATCTTCCGAACGGTCAATGGTTACCTTTTTTAGAACATATTCGAGTGTGTCTTACAAATCTGGGTCTCTCATCTTAGGAGTTATTTTTACGTTTTGATATCTCAACAAAGATTTAAAAGAATATGGGTATTTGGCGGGCTTATGACCTGTCATAGGCTAATTAATTGATCGTTTTACACACGTGTAAATAAATTTAGGATTAACTAGATTAATTTGGTGAGTATTCAAATGTATAATGAAACATATTTGTTTTACAACATTTTGAGTGTGTCCAAAAACTTGTTCACAAAATCTGGATTATCTCCAATTGCAGGAGTTATTTTCATAATATTTTTTGACATCTCATCGAAGATGAAGAAAAATATGGAAGTCTGGGCATTTACGGGGCTGACGACCGTCATAGGCTGATTTAAGTGATCACTTTACACACGTGTAACTTTCACCAATTCTAACCATCATTGACAACCACACTACTCAAATTCTTGGATGTTCTTTATATAAGAACAATGTTTCAAAATTGGTTCATATATATAGAACTTCCAAGAATTTGAGTAGTGTGGTTATCAATAATGGGTAGAATTGGTGAGTGTTACAAGTGTGTAAAGTGATCACTAAAACCAGCCTATGACGTTCGTCAGCTCCGTAAATGCCCAGATTTCCATATTCTTTTTCATCTGTGATGAGATTTCAAAAAATAATATTTGTTTTAGTTTAAACAGACATATAAGGCAAATACAAACTGCACATAAGAAAATAAAAATTATACAAAGAAAATATTGCATTTATATCTCGCAAATCTTCAAAACTCATTCCAGCGGCTAATAAAAATGGCTGACAGTTGTATGTTTGCATGTAAACTGGGAAAATAAAATGAAATGTGTTTTCGCAGAATACCCCACGTCATCGAAAAAAGCACGGCATTATGAAACGCTGGTAAGGTCTGGTTTATTGTGAAGCCTGTGTTTTTTCATTCGCATGAGAGACACCTGAGTCTAAGGTGAGCGGATAAAGATCATATCGTAAAATGGCTGTCAGCGAAAGGGTAATAATAAAAAGTAGAGAGTGCTCTATGTATTTCATTAAAAATGTTCTATAAATAAAAATAATCTGAGCTGAAGTCTGATTTATATCCCTGCTCAAACAAAGCAACCTTGTTTTATTTGAAAAAAACAAGTTTATTTGAAATAAATTACAAAAAAAACATTCTCATATATATGGGGCATAAACACAAATATTTTATTTCAATTCTTGGTTTGAATTGATGTCTATTATTTTCTTTGATGTTAATGATTCTGTCAAGATTTGAAAAGTCTCTTTTGGTGAAATCGAGATTCATTTCGTAGTTTTTTTTTGTAAATTTATTTTTAGTCGTACTTTACGATACGGAATATCAGAAAGTTTATTATAATATCAAATACAATGTTTTTTACATGTATATGGTAAGACAAAATAAACCAAAAGAAAACCTGTAAAACCAAGATTTATATATATATATATATATATATATATATATATATATATATATATATATATATATATATATATATATATATATATATATATATATATATATATATATATATATATATATATATATATATATATATATATATATATATATATATATATAAATATATATATATATATATATATATATATATATATATATATATATATATATATATATATATATATATATATATATATATATATGTATACATATATGTTTGTGTGTGTTTTTTTTAGTTTCCTTTAGATATATGCAAGGGTAATGTTTTATTAAATTATCAATTTGATTCACATATTGTAGTGTACTGCTACCGGCATTTAATTAAATTCGAAACCTTGAGCTTCAATCACTAATATCTTCTGTGTATCTTTACTCTATTATTGGTACTAGAAATGTATCTCTCGGATTCATCAGGTTATTAAATTCCTGAGAATAATTGATACGTATCGTTCCATCAAGGTGTATTATTTAAGGAAGACAGAAACGAAGGGTATTTTCGATGTATGATGTTGAATTGAGATGATATTCACATAAGTACATATAAATTGTATGTTCAACACCAATATTAACGTTTATTACAAATGATGCGGATTGTTGTATTATAGAAGTAGTTAATACAAATACAATTGTATTTTTATTTCCATGTTTAAAACAAGGTTTTATGTTCGGATATGTTTTTTTTGTGGAATGATCATAACAAGTTAAGATTCTTTTAATTAAAAATATTATCAAATATTTTTTAACCCCTACAACATTTGTCATTACACCAATTGTAAAAAAACATCTCCCCCTTAACTCTCGACCTTTTACTTTAATTAATTTTCTACGTAATCATGATGGAAATATTATTAATGTAAGCAAAACGGGCTTTTTAATAAAATGAAATAAAAACAATTTACTCCCTTCAAAATCAAACCCTCGAATTACCACTTGACTTTTCGAGGTAAGAAATAAAAAATGTTGTGATCATAATTTTAAGTACTTAGTCACTTTCAACGTCGAGTGCTGCGTTGAAGTAATTAATAATTTTTACCTTTTTCAATTTGGTTCGTGTATCCCCAAAAATCCAAAGTTTGGAAAGACCTTCACCAGAATTGGGCTTTAGGGATAGAGCTTTGCCGTAAATTTACACCCTGTGGGGGTTGGTATTATCGGATAAGGGGCGGGGAAATCGTTTCAATTAAGCTCTCCAGAAACGCGAAGACGGGAAGGCCAAAGTATAATTCTGGCGCCGAAGTGAAAATTTGTGTTGCTACCGCCTCTCAGTCAAATTGCTGATTCGAAATCATTCGGTACGAATTTTGTCACGACCTTTAAATTTACGGTGGGCATTGTTTCACTTTTCCCATGTTGAATTTATATATTTTAGTAAGAATTGACCCTTATTTCTTTAAAACTGGTAATTAAAACCCGTTTATTGTCCGTAAATTTGTCCGCCTCCGTAGTGTAATGGTCAGCACGCTCGGCTACCGTTCTGGAGGTCCCGGGTTCGATTCCCTAGGGGGGTAAAATAAATATGTAATAATAAAAAAAGTGATTTTTTATTAGTGATTAATATTACAGTGATTTTTCACTGTAATATTTATTCAATATTACCATGGACTGGTACCTGAAGCGGAGGGCTGATAACCTTTCCTTCATGAGTAAACGATCAAGATAACACTGCGTTTATATGACACAGTACCCTATGCACCATTGGAGTGCGGATAAGGGTTAAAAAAAATTAAAACCCAGAAAAATTACTTAAAGTAAAATTATAATACTTTAGCTTAGAAAATTGATCTATATATAAGACACAGTATAGTATAAATATTACAAATCGCCACAAGTATCCCTTGGTATAACATATTTTCATCTCAGTAAGAATGTTTCATTTATTTCATATTAATCTATTCCATTATTAAAGATGTTAATACCTCTTGTACAACATAAAGTCTTATGACATGGGAAATTAATGATGAGGATCATTTAAAAAAAGTCATGAGGTACACGAAGACTAACTGGATCTAAGCAACAAATGCTTAATTATTTTCTTATCTAGGAACATCCAGTAATAAATTGTAACGTATCATCCCGTATTAAGAAATCTTTTTGTGTGTATAAAAATAAATATTTATAAAATATAATGTCTTTTTGACCTTTTAGAGACTCAGTTGTACGAGTAAACATTGGTCAGTAGGACTTTTAGCCGGATGCAATAATTTACTTTTACATTTCAGTAATGGGAAGTTGAGCTACGTATTTTTTTCTAATATAATTGCAAATGTATTTAGGAAATGGGGTTATCTCACTAATTCAATATAAATTACTACAAATAAACCGTTATTTTAACTATTCTTGTTTAGAATAAAGCTCCTTGACACACTTTCCTGTGAGAAAATCGCTGTTTATATTGTTTTACACACAAATGTACAAGAAGTATTTGTTTACCTTAATTAATAGTCTTTATCGATGGTAAAAATGTTTTTTAAAAATTATCTTCAAAAACGGATACGTAACAGAGTCAAAATTCTCGTTTTTATAAAGATTTCATTATATTTCATTTTTAAGAAATGTAATGAAAACAGAAGTTAAGAAACGGAATGATAATCACGTTTTTTCATTTTTCAACGATTAATAAAACACTGCGTTTATATGATACAGTGCCCTATGCACCTTCGGGTGCGGATAGGATTTGAAGAATAGTAATAATAAATTATTTTTTCAAACAGTAGTTTCATTTAAAAACTTAAAAACGAAATAGATATAATTTTATCTAATGAGGTTGATGTAAGATGATATTAAGATATGAACAGGGTCGTGAAGTTAATATTATATGAAAAAAAAACTGGTTTAATGTTCGTTCAGGAAATAACTTAGGCGATGATGTTCAGGATGATTCGCTCCTTAACAGTCCTCTCATTTCATTTCGTTGAAGTTATTTCATTAAGGCAAAGAAAAAGTTCAACATTAAATAAAACATTTGTCAGTATGGGTTCCCGGCATGTGAAAGGACCAACTTTTTTACATGAAAGCGAGTTCCCGAAAGGTATTTTATCAAAACGAAATACCGGATTTCTACTTGTACTCGGGTTGTTTGATTTTTTTGTTAAAATCAGAGCAGTTATTTCTTTTTCCTTCTTCTCTAAAGAAAATTCGACATCTCTAGATTACATTTTTCCCAATACAAGATGTTATCTGTTAGTATTCAACAAATTCGATTTTGATTTATAAGCTTTGATGTGGAAGAAAACTTCTTTGGTCGTTGATTTGAACTGAATATACTGTAAACACATACAAACTATGCAAAGGCACCAATAACTTTAGCTTTTCGCAGAACTACAACAAAAACAATTATAAAAAATAAAAATAAATTATAAATAAAAATAATTATTCACAAATTTTAAATTAAAAAGTAACAAATATTTTTTTACAAAATATAAAAAAGAATAACCCTTAATTTTAATATCGAGATTAGTATGATTTATCCTTGAAAATATTGTGTAACTATCTGTTTATATTATTGATTTTTTAAATACCTGCTGTAAAATATTTTGAGTCAAATAAAATGCATGCAATTCTATTTATAATTACAGAAATTGTGTTTTCAAAACCTTTGACTGTGATTTGTGTAACGTAAATATTTGGAGTCAGAAAAATCGTTAAGTTTACGAGCATAACTTTGGTTGCGCGTATAATGTGCTTAGAAATGTGACGTTTTAATAATTTTAACCGTCTGTTAAAAAAGCAAGTGCTTTTGAAAAAAAAACTTTTCGCCTTTATGACTCTAAAATTTTTCATGCCTACACTAAAATTCAACTCATAAGGTACTATAAAAGTACCCTCACGTCATTTCCCGTAGGAATAAGCAGCAAAAGCCTCATTATTTTTCCACATTTACGCCCTCTTCCATAAAAAGAATTTCTTCTACGGCGCTGTTGTTTTTTTTCTATGGATATTACGTATTTGTTCCCATGGTAATAATTTATATTTCGCTTTAGTGTTTTCATTCTCAGAAATTTGTAATAATCCGTCATATGGAAATATTCATTTACTATTAATAGTACAAGACTTTCTCATTTCTAATTCATTTAATCATCGTGGTAAGAAAATCTGCTTTTGATTATTTAAGTTAATTCATTTAATTTTAAAAAATCAAAGCATTTCAGCTATCGTATTTCGTTTGATGTTAAAAATGTCTTGTTTTGCGAATTAAAAATTTCTGTATTGTTTTATTTTGATGTATTTTTAAATAAAATATAGCCAGATGTTTGTTAATTTTGTACACCCTTACTGTACATTGTATCACACCCTATCACAGGGATGATTATATTATTATATTGAAATCATATTCCATTCAAAACGTTAGTTTGCCACACGAACACAGGTGTTTGTCTTGTCTTTCCTAAGCCCTCGTTTGAGGAACGGAGTGGTCTTCAACATCATGTAGGAGCTTTAAAGTGTTTAAGTCCTGAGGAACGGCGTCAGCTGTTCGCGAGCTTTTTTGTCCAAGGTTCATAGCCAACACGCTGTAAGCTTTTGCTGGAACTTTTAATACATGCGAGAATTATGTGTGCATAAGCCTGTATTACTTTACATAAATATTCGAGATTAAATTTATGTACATAGGATGATGACGTACTTTTCTCTGAGCACAATTTTAAGCTTTTTTGTCTTAAAGGATTTAAAAGATTTGCAATATCTAATTTGTAAGATACGTATAATTCCTTTAACTCAATTGAATAAACAAAAAATAAAATGTTTTGTTAGATATTTTA